>NC_138295.1:87527500-87530000 GCF_965601325.2 Salmo salar
GTTCGCAACGAGCCAGGCGGCCCAAACTGTTGCATATACCCTGACTCTGCGTGCAATGAACGCAAGAGAAATGACACAATTTCACCTGGTTAATATTGCCTGCTAACCTGGATTTCTTTTAACTAAATATGCAGGTTTAAAAATATATACTTCTGTGTATTGATTTTAAGAAAGGCATTGATGTTTATGGTTAGGTACAGTCGTGCAACAATTGTGCTTTTTTCGCAAATGCGCTTTTGTTAAATCATCCCCCGTTTGGCGAAGTCGGCTGTCTTTGTTAGGAAGAAATAGTCTTCACAGTTCGCAACGAGCCAGGCAGCCCAAACTGCTGCATATACCCTGACTCTGTTACAAGAGAAGTGACACATTTTCCCTAGTTAAAAGAAATTCATGTTAGCAGGCAATATTAACTAAATATGCAGGTTTCAAAATATATACTTGTGTATTGATTTTAAGAAAGACATTGATGTTTATGGTTAGGTACATGTTGGAGCAATGACAGTCCTTTTTCACGAATGCGCACTGCATCGATTATATGCCACGCAGGACAGGCTAGATAAACTAGTAATATCATCAACCATGTGTAGTTAACTAGTGAGTATGATTGATTGATTGATTGTATTTATAAGATAAGTTTAATGCTAGCTAGCAACTTACCTTGGCTTCTTACTGCATTCGTGTAACAGGCAGGCTCCTCGTGGAGTGCAATGTAAAGCAGGTGGTTAGAGCGTTGGACTAGTTAACCTTAAGGTTGCATCCCCAAGCTGACAAGGTAAAAATCTGTCTTTCTGCCCCTGAACAAGGCAGTTAACCCACCGTTCCTAGGCCGTCATTGAAAATAAGAATGTGTTCTTAACTGACTTGCCTAGTTAAAAAATATTTAGAAAAAATAAATAAATAAAAATCGGTAAATCGGTGGCCAGAAATACTGATTATCGATTGTTATGAAAACGATGAATCGGTCGACCTCTAATATGCTTCATTTTAATCAAATGAAATAACACCCATGGTGTGTCTCCACGTCTCCTTTTCTATCACGTGCTGTAGTGTAGTGCACTACTTTAGACCACGACCCAGATGGGAATGTAGGGAATAGGAAGCCATTGGGAATGCAGGCTTTGTGTCCTGGTGTCAAATTCAGCAGTACCATGTTGCAGAGCTCTGGGAGGCTCAGACTGTCTCTGGTGTTCTACAGCTTTATGACAGAGCTCTGGGAGGCTGAGACTGTCTCTGGCGTTCTACAGCTTTATGACAGAGCTCTGGGAGGCTCAGACTGTCTCTGGTGTTCTACAGCTTTATGACAGAGCTCTGGGATGCTCAGACTGTCTCTGGCGTTCTACAGCTTTATGACAGAGCTCTGGGAGGCTCAGACTGTCTCTGGCGTTCTACAGCTTTATGACAGAGCTCTGGGAGGCTCAGACTGTCTCTGGCGTTCTACAGCTTTATGACAGAGCTCTGGGAGGCTCAGACTGTCTCTGGTGTTCTACAGCTTCATGACAGAGCTCTGGGAGGCTCAGACTGTCTCTGGTGTTCTAAAGCTTTATGACGGAGCTCTGGGAGGCTCAGACTGTCTCTGGCGTTCTACAGCTTTATGACAGAGCTCTGGGAGGCTCAGACTGTCTCTGGTGTTCTACAGCTTTATGACGGAGCTCTGGGAGGCTCAGACTGTCTCTGGCGTTCTACAGCTTCATGACGGAGCTCTGGGAGGCTCAGACTGTCTCTGGCGTTCTACAGCTTTATGACAGAGCTCTGGGAGGCTCAGACTGTCTCTGTCGTTCTACAGCTTCATGACGGAGCTCTGGGAGGCTCAGACTGTCTCTGGTGTTCTACAGCTTCATGACAGAGCTCTGGGAGGCTCAGACTGTCTCTGGTGTTCTAAAGCTTTATGACGGAGCTCTGGGAGGCTCAGACTGTCTCTGGCGTTCTACAGCTTTATGACAGAGCTCTGGGAGGCTCAGACTGTCTCTGGTGTTCTACAGCTTTATGACGGAGCTCTGGGAGGCTCAGACTGTCTCTGGCGTTCTACAGCTTCATGACGGAGCTCTGGGAGGCTCAGACTGTCTCTGGCGTTCTACAGCTTTATGACAGAGCTCTGGGAGGCTCAGACTGTCTCTGTCGTTCTACAGCTTCATGACGGAGCTCTGGGAGGCTCAGACTGTCTCTGGCGTTCTACAGCTTCATGACGGAGCTCTGGGAGGCTCAGACTGTCTCTGGCGTTCTACAGCTTCATGACGGAGCTCTGGGAGGCTCAGACTGTCTCTGGCGTTCTACAGCTTCATGACGGAGCTCTGGGAGGCTCAGACTGTCTCTGGCGTTCTACAGCTTTATGACAGAGCTCTGGGAGGCTCAGACTGTCTCTGGTGTTCTAAAGCTTTATGACGGAGCTCTGGGAGGCTCAGACTGTCTCTGGCGTTCTACAGCTTTATGACGGAGCTCTGGGAGGCTCAGACTGTCTCTGGCGTTCTACAGCTTTATGACGGAGCTCTGGGAGGCTCAGACT
>NC_138295.1:87535000-87540000 GCF_965601325.2 Salmo salar
TGTTTTGGAGCTGAGTCACCGTAGAGATGTCAAGCTCAGGGGAGTCAGGGGGGAATGAGGTGTTTTGGAGGTGAGTCACCGTAGAGATGTCAACCTCAGGGGAGTCAGGGGGGAATGAGGTGTTTTGGTGGTGAGTCACCGTAGAGATGTCAACCTCAGGGGAGTCAGGGGGGAATGAGGTGTTTTGGAGCTGAGTCACCGTAGAGATGTCAACCTCAGGGGAGTCAGGGGGGAATGAGGTGTTTTGGAGGTGAGTCACCGTAGAGATGTCAACCTCAGGAGAGTCAGGGGGGAATGAGGTGTTTTGGAGGTGAGTCACCGTAGAGATGTCAACCTCAGGGGAGTCAGGGGGGAATGAGGTGTTTTGGAGGTGAGTCACCGTAGAGATGTCAACCTCAGGGGAGTCAGGGGGGAATGAGGTGTTTTGGAGCTGAGTCACCGTAGAGATGTCAACCTCAGGGGAGTCAGGGGGGAATGAGGTGTTTTGGAGGTGAGTCACCGTAGAGATGTCAACCTCAGGGGAGTCAGGGGGGAATGAGGTGTTTTGGTGGTGAGTCACCGTAGAGATGTCAACCTCAGGGGAGTCAGGGGGGAATGAGGTGTTTTGGAGCTGAGTCACCGTAGAGATGTCAACCTCAGGGGAGTCAGGGGGGAATGAGGTGTTTTGGAGCTGAGTCACCGTAGAGATGTCAACCTCAGGGGAGTCAGGGGGGAATGAGGTGTTTTGGAGCTGAGTCACCGTAGAGATGTCAACCTCAGGGGAGTCAGGGGGGAATGAGGTGTTTTGGAGGTGAGTCACCGTAGAGGTGTCAACCTCAGGGGAGTCAGGGGGGAATGAGGTGTTTTGGAGGTGAGTCACCGTAGAGATGTCAACCTCAGGGGAGTCAGGGGGGAATGAGGTGTTTTGGTGGTGAGTCACCGTAGAGATGTCAACCTCAGGGGAGTCAGGGGGGAATGAGGTGTTTTGGAGGTGAGTCACCGTAGAGATGTCAACCTCAGGGGAGTCAGGGGGGAATGAGGTGTTTTGGAGCTGAGTCACCGTAGAGATGTCAACCTCAGGGGAGTCAGGGGGAATGAGGTGGTTTGGAGCTGAGTCACCGTAGAGATGTCAACCTCAGGGGAGTCAGGGGGGAATGAGGTGTTTTGGTGGTGAGTCACCGTAGAGATGTCAACCTCAGGGGAGTCAGGGGGGAATGAGGTGTTTTGGAGGTGAGTCACCGTAGATCAACATGTTTTGATCAGATGGAAGATATGCAACTGTGATTTATAACCAATCCTGCTGGTAGAATCCTGCCCAAAACAAAGTCTGCGTCCCAAAACGGAACCCTTTTCCCTGTATAGTGCACTACTTTTGACCAGGGCCCTAGAGTTCTATGTGGGGAATGCGGTGTCACTTGGGATGTGACCAAAATAAGCTCAGGAGGGCTATTTCTCTGCACAGTCATAGTTCATGTTTAAAATTAGCCCTCTGTGAAAAAGCTGAAAAGGGCAGAAAAGAGACGAGGGTGTCTCTCTCTGGCATGTGACTGTTTTATATGGTGTTGGGGCAGTTAGGCTCCTGACTTGGTTCTCATAATTCCAGAACTCTGCTGAATCCTGGCTGCTGAAGCTGTTGCCAGGCAACTGATAAACATAGAACCCAGACAAGGAGGTCGGAGCTATGAGTCAAAGTTCCAACTGAAAAGCCAAGCAGCACAGGATCCCACAGCAGGCCTAACAAACAGCAGCTCCCTGAGCAGTGAACACTTCACATTAGGCCCCTACAACTACACAGGCCTGTTACACCAGCAGGTTACCACAATAAACAACGTCTAACACCAACATTAGCAACGTTCTGTCAGCATAGACAATACAGTTCAGTTATGCCAAGCAACAGACAGACAGCTATCATCTGCCCCTATCATCGCCAAGCCTATCTCCGACCTTTTAAACATGTCTCTCCTCTCTGGGGAGGTTCCCATTGCTTGGAAGGCAGCCACGGTTCCTCCTATTTAAAGGGGAATCAAACTGATCCTAACTGTTAGAGGCCTATTTCTATTTTGCCCTGTTTATCAAAAGCGTTGGAAAAACGTTCTTGATGTCATTAGTATTCTCTCTGGTGTGCAATCTGGTTTCCGATCAGGTTGTGGATGTGTCACTGCAACCTTAAAGGTCCTCAATGATGTCACCACTGCCCTTGATTCTAAGCAATGTTGTGCTGATATTTTTATTGACTTGGCCCAAGCTTTTGATACGGTAGACCATTCCATTCTTGTGGGCCGGTGTAGTGGTCTGGGTGTAGCTGGTGCAGAGCAGTCAGGCGCAGGACAGCAGAGATGAGTAACACAAGTAACTTTACTCAAATATTCCAATAACATGTCGTAATACCGAACATACATAAAACAATCCCGCACAAAAACCATGGGGAAGACAGAGGGTTAAATAATGAACATGTAATTGGGGAATTGAAACCAGGTGTGTAAAACAAAGACAAAACAAATGGAAAATGGGAAGTGGATCGGCGATGGCTAGAAGGCCGGTGACGTCGACCGCCGAACGCTGCCCGAACAAGGAGAGGGACCGACTTCGGCGGAAGTCATGACAGCCGGCTAAGGAGTATTGGTGTCTCTGAGGGGTCTTTGGCCTGGTTTGCTAACTACCTCTCTCAAAGATGTGCAGTGTATCAAGTCAGAACATCTGCTGTCTCAGCCACTGCCTGTCACCAAGGGAGTACCCCAAGGCTCGATCCTAGGCCCCACGCTCTTCTCAATTTACATCAACAACATAGCTCTGGCAGTAGGAAGCTCTCTCATCCATTTATATACAGATGATACAGTCTTATACTCAGCTGGCCCATCCCTGGATTTTGTATTAAACGCTCTACAACAAAGCTTTCTTAGTGTCCAACAAGCTTTCTCTACCCTTAATCTTGTTCTGAACCCCTCTAAAACAAAGGTCATGTGGTTTGGTAAGAAGAATTCCCCTCTCCCTACAGGTGTGATTACTACCTCTGAGGGTTTAGAGCTTGAGGTAGTCACCTCATACAAGTACTTGGGAGTATGGCTAGACGGTACACTGTCCTTCTCTCAGCACATATCAAAGCTGCAGGCTAAAGTTAAATCTAGACTTGTTTTCCTCTATCGTCATCGCTCCTCTTTCACCCCAGCTGCCAAATTAACCCTGATTCAGATGACCATCCTACCCATACTAGATTCTGGAGACATCATTTATAGATCGGCAGGTAAGGGTGCTCTCGAGCGGCTAGATGTTCTTTACCATTCGGCCATCAGATTTGCCACCAATGCTCCTTATAGGACACATCACTGCACTCTATACTCCTCTGTAAACTGGTCATCTCTGTATACCCGTCGCACGACCCACTGGTTGATGCTTATTTATAAAACCTTCTTAGGCCTCACTCCCCCCTATCTGAGATATCTACTGCAGCCCTCATCCTCCACATACAACACCCGTTCAGCCAGTCACATTCTGTTAAAGGTCCCCAAAGCACACACATCCCTGGGTCACTCCTCTTTTCAGTTCACTGCAGCGAGCGACTGGAACGAGCTGCAACAAACACTCAAACTGGACAGTTTTATCTCCATCTCTTCATTCAAAGACTCATGGACACTCTTACTGACAGTCGTGGCTGCTTGGCGTGATGTATTGTTGTCTCTACCTTCTGCCCTCTGTGCTGTTGTCTGTGCCCAATAATATTTGTAAAATGTTTTGTGCTGCTACCATGTTGTGTTTCTACCATGTTGTTGTCATGTTGTGTTTCTACCATGTTGTTGTCATGTTGTGTTGCTACCATGTTGTTGTCATGTTGTGTTTCTACCATGTTGTTGTCATGTTGTGTTTCTACCATGTTGTTGTCATGTTGTGTTGCTACCATGTTGTTGTCATGTTGTGTTGCTACCATGTTGTTGTCATGTTGTGTTGCTACCATGTTGTTGTCATGTTGTGTTGCTACCATGTTGTTGTCATGTTGTGTTGCTACCATGTTGTTGTCATGTTGTGTTTCTACCATGTTGTTGTCATGTTGTGTTTCTACCATGTTGTTGTCATGTTGTGTTGCTACCATGTTGTTGTCATGTTGTGTTGCTACCATGTTGTTGTCATGTTGTGTTGCTACCATGTTGTTGTCATGTTGTGTTGCTACCATGTTGTTGTCATGTTGTGTTTCTACCATGTTGTTGTCATGTTGTGTTTCTACCATGTTGTTGTCATGTTGTGTTTCTACCATGCTGTATTGTCATGTGTTACTGCCTTGCTATGTTGTTGTCTTAGGTCTGTCTTTATGTAGTGTTGTGTTGTCTCTCTTGTCATGATGTGTGTTTTGTCATATATTTATACTGTCAGTATATATATATATATATATATATATATATATATATATATATATATATTATTATTATATACTATTACTGCCAGACCACGCCCCTCCCTGTCCCCTATTACTGCCAGACCACGCCCCTCTCTGACCCTCCCTGTCCACTATTACTGCCAGACCACGCCCCTCTCTGACCCTCCCAGTCCCCTATTACTGCCAGACCACGCCCCCCTCTGACCCTCCCTGTCCACAATTACTGCCAGACCACGCCCCTCTCTGACCCTCCCTGTCCACTATTACTGCCAGACCACGCCCCCCTCTGACCCTCCCTGTCCCCTATTACTGCCAGACCACGCCCCCCTCTGACCCTCCCTGTCCCCTATTACTGCCAGACCACGCCCCCCTCTGACCCTCCCTGTCCACTATTACTGCCAGACCACGCCCCCCTCTGACCCTCCCTGTGCCCTATTTCTGCCAGACCACGCCCCCCTGACCCTCCCTGTCCACTATTACTGCCAGACCACGCCCCCCTGACCCTCCCTGTCCACTATTACTGCCAGACCACGCCCCTCTCTGACCCTCCCTGTCCACTATTACTGCCAGACCACGCCCCTCTCTGACCCTCCCTGTCCACTATTACTGCCAGACCACGCCCCCCTGACTGTTGGACGAATCAGATTAGAAACAC
>NC_138295.1:87545000-87642500 GCF_965601325.2 Salmo salar
ATCAGAGAGGGAGAGACAGGGGAAAGGTGGATTATCGGTACTATCAGAGAGGGAGAGACAGGGGAAAGGTGGATTATCGGTACTATCAGAGAGGGAGAGACAGGGGAAAGGTGGATTATCGGTACTATCAGAGAGGGAGAGACAGGGGAAAGGTGGATTATCGGTACTATCAGAGAGGGAGAGACAGGGGAAAGGTGGATTATCGGTACTATCAGAGAGGGAGAGACAGGGGAAAGGTGGATTATCGGTACTATCAGAGAGGGAGAGACAGGGGAAAGGTGGATTATCGGTACTATCAGAGAGGGAGAGACAGGGGAAAGGTGGATTATTGGTACTATCAGAGAGGGAGAGACAGGGGAAAGGTGGATTATTGGTACTATCAGAGAGGGAGAGACAGGGGAAAGGTGGATTATTGGTACTATCAGAGAGGGAGAGACAGGGGAAAGGTGGATTATTGGTACTATCAGAGAGGGAGAGACAGGGGAAAGGTGGATTATTGGTACTATCAGAGAGGGAGAGACAGGGGAAAGGTGGATTATTGGTACTATCAGAGAGGGAGAGACAGGGGAAAGGTGGATTATTGGTACTATCAGAGAGGGAGAGACAGGGGAAAGGTGGATTATTGGTACTATCAGAGAGGGAGAGACAGGGGAAAGGTGGATTATTGGTACTATCAGAGAGGGAGAGACAGGGGAAAGGTGGATTATCGGTACTATCAGAGAGGGAGAGACAGGGGAAAGGTGGATTATCGGTACTATCAGAGAGGGAGAGACAGGGGAAAGGTGGATTATCGGTACTATCAGAGAGGGAGAGACAGGGGAAAGGTGGATTATCGGTACTATCAGAGAGGGAGAGACAGGGGAAAGGTGGATTATCGGTACTATCAGAGAGGGAGAGACAGGGGAAAGGTGGATTATCGGTACTATCAGAGAGGGAGAGACAGGGGAAAGGTGGATTATCGGTACCATCAGAGAGGGAGAGACAGGGGAAAGGTGGATTATCGGTACCATCAGAGAGGGAGAGACAGGGGAAAGGTGGATTATCGGTACCATCAGAGAGGGAGAGACAGGGGAAAGGTGGATTATCGGTACCATCAGAGAGGGAGAGACAGGGGAAAGGTGGATTATCGGTACTATCAGAGAGGGAGAGACAGGGGAAAGGTGGATTATCGGTACTATCAGAGAGGGAGAGACAGGGGAAAGGTGGATTATCGGTACTATCAGAGAGGGAGAGACAGGGGAAAGGTGGATTATCGGTACTATCAGAGAGGGAGAGACAGGGGAAAGGTGGATTATCGGTACTATCAGAGAGGGAGAGACAGGGGAAAGGTGGATTATCGGTACTATCAGAGAGGGAGAGACAGGGGAAAGGTGGATTATTGGTACTATCAGAGAGGGAGAGACAGGGGAAAGGTGGATTATTGGTACTATCAGAGAGGGAGAGACAGGGGAAAGGTGGATTATTGGTACTATCAGAGAGGGAGAGACAGGGGAAAGGTGGATTATTGGTACTATCAGAGAGGGAGAGACAGGGGAAAGGTGGATTATTGGTACTATCAGAGAGGGAGAGACAGGGGAAAGGTGGATTATTGGTACTATCAGAGAGGGAGAGACAGGGGAAAGGTGGATTATTGGTACTATCAGAGAGGGAGAGACAGGGGAAAGGTGGATTATTGGTACTATCAGAGAGGGAGAGACAGGGGAAAGGTGGATTATTGGTACTATCAGAGAGGGAGAGACAGGGGAAAGGTGGATTATTGGTACTATCAGAGAGGGAGAGACAGGGGAAAGGTGGATTATTGGTACTATCAGAGAGGGAGAGACAGGGGAAAGGTGGATTATTGGTACTATCAGAGAGGGAGAGACAGGGGAAAGGTGGATTATTGGTACTATCAGAGAGGGAGAGACAGGGGAAAGGTGGATTATTGGTACTATCAGAGAGGGAGAGACAGGGGAAAGGTGGATTATTGGTACTATCAGAGAGGGAGAGACAGGGGAAAGGTGGATTATTGGTACTATCAGAGAGGGAGAGACAGGGGAAAGGTGGATTATTGGTACTATCAGAGAGGGAGAGACAGGGGAAAGGTGGATTATTGGTACTATCAGAGAGGGAGAGACAGGGGAAAGGTGGATTATTGGTACTATCAGAGAGGGAGAGACAGGGGAAAGGTGGATTATTGGTACTATCAGAGAGGGAGAGACAGGGGAAAGGTGGATTATTGGTACTATCAGAGAGGGAGAGACAGGGGAAAGGTGGATTATTGGTACTATCAGAGAGGGAGAGACAGGGGAAAGGTGGATTATTGGTACCATCAGAGAGGGAGAGACAGGGGAAAGGTGGATTATTGGCACATACTACCAGTTAAAGAGGGGAGGAAAGGGACAAACATGGCAAGACAAAGGGATGCATTCCTGAGGGAAGCCACTGGACAACAGGCCCTCATTGTGACAGAGAGAGAGAGAGAGAGAGAGAGAGAGAGAGAGAGAGAGAGAGAGAGAGAGAGAGAGAGAGATTGTGAATCACTAAAACAATACAGAAATACACTACGGAAAAAGAAGGAACAGCACGTCAGAAATCAGCTCAATGTAATTGAAGAATCCATAGACTCTAACCACTACTGGGAAAATGGGAAAATACTAAAGAAACAACACGAAGAGCTATCTATCCGAAGTGGAGATGTGTGGATAAACCACTTCACCAATCTTTTTGGCTCTATAACAAAGAACAAACAGCAAAAACATATACATGATCAAATACAAATGTTAGAATCAACTATTAAAGACTACCAGAACCCACTGGATTCTCCAACTACCTTGAATGAACTACAGGACAAAATACAAACCCTCCAACCCAAAAAGGCCTGTGGTGTTGATGGTATCCTCAATGAAATTATAAAATATACAGACTACAAATTCCAATACTAAAACTCTTTAATATCATCCTCAGCTCTGGCATCTTCCCCAATATTTGGAACCAAGGACTGATCACCCCAATCCACAAAAGTGGAGATAAATTTGACCCCAATAACTTCCGTGAGAAATGGTCAACAGCAACCTTTGGAAAATCCTCTGCATTATCATTAACAGCAGACTCATACATTTCTCGTACAAATGTCAAATTGGCTTTTTACCAAATTATCGTACGATAGACCACGTATTCACCCGCACACCCTAATTGACAAACAAACCAAAACAAAAGCAGTCTTCTCATGCTTTGTTGATTTCAAAAAAGCCTTCGGCTCAATTTGTCATGAGGGTCTACAATACACATTGATGGAAAGTGGTGTTGGGGGAAAAACATACGACATTATAAAATCCCTATTACTGTACACAAACAACAAGTGTGCAGTTAAAATAGGCAAAAAAACACACATTTCTTACCGCAGGGCTGTGGGGTGAGACAGGGATGCAGTTTAAGCCCCACCCTCTTCAACATATATATCAACGAATTGGCGAGGGTACTAGAACAGTCTGCAGCACCCAGCCTCACCCTACTAGAATCTGAAGTCAAATGTCTACTGATGATCTGGTCCTTCTGTCCCCAACCAAGGAGGGCCTACAGCAGCACCTAGATCTTCTGCACAGATACTGTCAGACCTGTGGCCTAACAGTAACTCTCAGTAAGACCAAAATAATGGTGTTCCAAAAAAGGTCCAGTCACCAGAACCACAAATACAAATTCCATCTAGACACCGTTGCCCTAAAGCACACAAAAAACGATACATACCTCGACCTAAACATCAGCACCACGGGTAACTTCCACAAAGCTGTGAACGAGCTGAGAGACAAGGCAAGAAGGGCCTTCGATGCCATCAAAAGGAACATCAAATTTGACCTACCAATTAGGATCTGGCTAAAAATACTTGAATCAGTTATAGAACCCGTTGCCCTTTATGGTTGTGAGGTCTGGGGTCCGCTCACCAACCAAGAATTCACAAAATGGGACAAACACCGAATTGAGACTCTGCATGCAGAATTCTGCAAAAATATCCTCCATGTACAATGTAGAACACCAAATAATGCAAGCAGAGCAGAATTAGGCCAATACCCTCTAATTATTAAAATCCAGAAAAGAGCCGTTAAATTCTACAACCACCTAAAAGGAAGCGATTCCCAAACCTTCCATAACAAAGCCATCACCTACAGAGAGATGAACCTGGAGAAGAGTCCCCTAAGCAAGCTGGTCCTGGGGCTCTGTTCCCGAACACAAACACACCCCACAGAGCCCCAGGACAGCAACACAATTAGACCCAAACAAATCATGAGAAAACAAAAAGATAATTACTTGACACATTGGAAAGAATTAACAAAAAAACTGAGCAAACTAGAGAGTACACAGTGGCAGAATACCTGACCACTGTGACTGACCCAAACTTAAGGAAAGCTTTGACTATGTACAGACTCAGTGAGTATAGCCTTGCTATTGAGAAAGGCCGTCGTAAGCAGACCTGGCTCTCAAGAGAAGACAGGTTATGTGCACACTAGCTACAAAATGAGGTGGAAACTGAGCTGCACTTCCTAACCTCCTGCCCAATGTATGACCATATTAGAGACACATATTTCTCTCAGATTACACAGATTCACAAAGAATTGGAAAACAAACCCGATTTTGTGCCATTTGGGACACTGCCCAACTTACTCTAAACAACATTAGTTATCGCCTTACTTCCCTCCAGCTCTGCTCCAGTCACACAAAGACATCAATGTTCACAAGCAATCAGCACTTCCTGGTAGCTGGATGGTGCTGAGGGCTTTGACACCTCGGGCCTGGGCTGAGTCCCAAGTAGCAACCTATTCCCGATATAGTGTATAGGCATAGGCATCCTGAGCGTCTTCTTAAATGTACTTAAGCAGCGCCATACGTCCACCATCTTTGTTTATCCCTATTTGGCTATCCTGTAGACATCTCCTTGACATTGCAGGTTTCTGAGAAAAAGCTTCTGGTCAAAACGCTGAGGAACATCTGTACCAGGGTCAAGAACGCCACGCCAGAATGAAGCATGACATAAAGAGATCTTCAAGCTTCCAGTCTGCGTTTGACTGGGTGAAAAGCATGACTCACAAAGGCTCTGAAGTAGAGGTCGGCCGATTAATCGGAATGGCCGATTAATTAGGGCCGATTTCAAGTTTTCAAAACAATCGGTAATCGGTATTTTTGGCTACCGATTTGCCGATATATATATATTTTTTTACACCTTTATTTAACTAGGCAAGTCAGATTAAGAACACATTCTTATTTTCAATGATGGCCTAGGAACGGGGGTTAACTGCCTTGTTAAGGAGGGATTAGGGGGTTCGTTTTTGCAACCTTCTGGTTACTAGTCCAACGCTCTAACCACCTGCCTTACATTGCACTCCACGAGGAGCCTGCATGGCAGGCTGACTACCTGTTACGCGAGGGAAGCAAGAAGCCAAGGTAAGTTTCTAGCTAGCATTAAACTTATCTTATAAAAAACGATCAATCTTAACATAATCACTAGTTAACTACACATGGTTGATGATATTACTAGTTTATCTAGCTTGTCCTGCGTTGCATATAATCGATGCGGTGCCTGTTAATTTTTCGTCGAATCACAGCCTACTTCGACAAACGGGTGATTTAACAAGCGCATTTACGAAAAAAGCACTGTCGTTGCACCAATGTACCTAACCATAAACATCAATGCCTTTCTTTAAAATCAATACACAAGTATATATTTTTAAACCTGCATATTTAGTTAATATTGCCTGCTAATATGAAATTGTGTCACTGCTCTTGCGTTCATTGCCTGGCTCGTTGTGAACTAATTTGCCTGAATGTTACGTAATTATGACATACCATTGAAGGTTGTGCAATGTAACAGGAACATTTAGAGTTATGGATGCCACCCGTTAGATAAAATATGGAACGGTTCCGTATTTCACTGAAAGAAAAAAACATTTTTGTTTTCGAGCTGATAGTTTCCGGATTCGACCATATTAATAACCTAAGGCTCGTATTTCTGTGTGTTTATTATATTATAATTACGTCTATGATTTGATAGAGCAGTCTGACTGAGCGGTGGTAGGCACCAGCAGGCTCGTAAGCATTCATTCAAACAGCACTTTACTGCATTTTGCCAGCAGCTTTCGCAATGCATTGCGCTGTTTATGACTTCAAGCCTGTCAACTCCCGAGATTAGGCTGGTGTAACCGATATGAAATGGCTAGCTAGTTAGCGGGTGCGCGCTAATAGCGTTTCAAACGTCACTCGCTCTGAGACTTAGAGTAGTTGTTCCCCTTGCTCTGCATGGGTAACGCTGCTTCGAGGGTGGCTGTTGTCGATGTGTTCCTGGTTCGAGCCCAGGTAGGAGCGAGGAGAGGGACGGAAGCTATACTGTTACACTGGCAATACTAAAGTGCCTATAAGAACATCCAATAATCAAATGTATATGAAATACAAATCGTATAGAGAGAAATAGTCCTATAATTCCTATAATAACTACAACCTAAAACTTCTTACCTGGGAATATTGAAGACTCATGTTAAAAGGAACCACCAGCTTTCATATGTTCTCATGTTCTGAGCAAGGAACTTAAACGTTAGCTTTTTTACATGGCACATATTGCACTTTTACTTTCTTCTCCAACACTTTGTTTTTGCATTATTTAAACCAAATTGAACATGTTTCATTATTTATTTGAGGCTAAATTAATTTTATTGATGTATTATATTAAGTTAAAATAAGTGTTCATTCAGTATTGTTGTAATTGTCATTATTACACATTTTTCTTTTAAACGGCCAATTAATCGGTATCGGTTTTTGGCCCTCCAATAATCGGTATCGGTCGACCTCTACTCTGAAGACCACTAACTAAGACGTTGTCTTACGTCAGATAGCACAACGATTAAATAGCCTAACGAGTCCTTAAAAAAACACTTCACTTCACTAGACTGACCTGTGCTGTGTCTAGTCACTTCAGGACAACACATCAATCAGATTACAATAATATGTCCGTCGAGGAAGCCGGCACAGTTAAGTAAGTAGAGATATGATATACAGGAGCCCCTCGGCTGAAGTACACTTCATCACCAAAAGTATGTGGACAGCCGTGCTATAACAGCCTCCACTCTTCTGGGAAGTCTTTCCACTAGATGTTGGAACATTGCTGCGGGGACTTACTTCCATTCAGCCACAAGAGCATTAGTGAGGTCGGACATGGATGTTGGGCGATTAGGCCTGGCTCGCAGTCTTTGTTCCAATTCATCCCAAAGGTGTTGGATGGAGTTGAGGTCAGGGCTCTGTGCAGGCCAGTCAAGTTCTCCCACACCGATTTCAACAAACCATTTCTGTATGGACCTCACTTTGTGCACGGGGGCATTGTCATGCTGAAACAGGAAAGGCCCTTCCCCAAACTGTTGCTACAAAGTTGGAAGCACAGAATCGTCTAGAATGTCATTGTATGCTGTAGGGTTAAGATTTCCCTTCACTGGAACTAAGGAGCCTAGCCTGAACCACGAAAAACAGCCCCAGACCATTATTCCTCCTTAACCAAACTTTAGAATTGTCTCTATGCATTGGGGCAGGTAGCGTTCTCCAGGCATCCACCAAATCCAGATTTGTCCTGTCTGACTGCCAGATGGTGAAGCGTGATTCATCGCTCCAGAGGACACGTTTCCACTGCTCCAGAGTCCAATGGCGGCGAGCTTCACACCATTCTAGCGATGCTTGGCATTGTGCATGGTGATCTTAGGCTTGTGTGCGGCTGCTCGGCCATGGAAACCCATTTCATGAAACTCCAGACGAACAGTTATTGTGCTGACGTTGTTTCCAGAGGCAGTTTGGAACTCAGTAGTGAGTGTTTCAACCGAGGACAGACGATTTTTACGCGATACGTGCCTCAGCACTCGGTGGTCCCGTTCTGTGAGCTTGTGTGGCCTACCACTTCACGGCTGAGCCGTTGTTGCTCCTAAATGTTTCCATTTCACAATAACAGCACTTACAGTTGACCGGGGTCGCTCTAGCAGGGCAGAAATTTGACGAACTGACTTGTTGGAAAGGTGGCATCCTATGACAGTGCCACGTTTAAAGTCACTGAGCTCTTCAGTAAGGCCATTCTACTGTCAATGTTTGTCTATGGAGGTTGCATGGCTGTGTCCTCGATTTTATACACCTGTCAGCAATGGGTGTGGCTGAAATAGCCGAATTCACTCATTTGAATGGGGTGTCCACATACTTTTGTATATATAGTGTACTTATGTGAACTTAACTGAAGTAGTTCTGTGAACTCAACTGAAGTAGTTATGTGAACTCAACTGAAGTAGTTCTGTGAACTCAACTGAAGTAGTTCTGTGAACTCAACTGAAGCAGTTCTGTGAACTCAACTGAAGCAGTTCTGTGAACTCAACTGAAGCAGTTCTGTGAACTCAACTGAAGCAGTTCTGTGAACTCAACTGAAGAAGTTCTGTGAACTCAACTGAAGAAGTTCTGTGAACTCAACTAAAGCAGTTCTGTTAACTCAACTGAAGCAGTTTTGTGAACTCAACTGAAGCAGTTCTGTGAACTCAACTGAAGCAGTTCTGTGAACTCAACTGAAGCAGTTCTGTGAACTCAACTGAAGAAGTTCTGTGAACTCAACTGAAGAAGTTCTGTGAACTCAACTGAAGTAGTTCTGTGAACTCAACTGAAGTAGTTCTGTGAACTCAACTGAAGTAGTGAAGTGTGTGATAAGGAAGAGATTGTGTACAGAACAGAAGATAAAGCGGTAAATGACAAGCTTGGTTACAGTAGTAATCAGATAGAGACAAACATATTTAGCGTCCCAAATGGCACCCTATTCCCTTTATAGTGCCCTATGGACCCCGGTCAAACATAGTGCACTGTATAGAGGATAGGGTGCAATTTGAGACAAAGCCATACACTAATCACCTTGCCCTGTGCTGTAGAGGCAGGGAGTCCTGCAGCCCTGCCTAGATGTTGGAAATGAGTCTGCTCCACAGTAACCTGCTGTACTAGATATCACCGCCCTGCAACATCAATCAACTACAGTGGTTTTCTTTCTCTACACTGAATAGACCTAGTAGTCCCACTCATCTGGGGGAAAACCCATTTCAAACATCCCCAGTGAAGTCAATGGTTGATGGAGCTCCATTCAATAAAGTTGACTTTATGGCTTCAGTCATACGGTACCAGTTCAATGGTACAGTGGGTGGTATCATATTTGTAAGGAGCTAACCTACCATTACCTAAATCCTACCATAAACTAGTTTTCTATTGTTCTGGGTGGATGGACACGTTAGGGCATGAAAGCTGTAATTTGGCCCTATTGTGGGAGCTCAAGGGTATTTCCCTTGCTGCTAATCCCTCTCTCTCTCTCTCTCTCTCTCTCTCTCTCTCTCTCTCTCTAACTCTCTAACTCTTTCTCTCTCTCTTGCTCCCCCCCTTCTCTCTCCAGACAGCCACCTAAGTTATTCTCTCTCTCTCTTCACTCCATCAGTGGGTATAATGCTCTGAGGGAAGCAGACTGTGGTTTGAAAACAAAATTGCTTTCCCAGATTCACATTTCAAATCTGCCACTCGTGCCTGTCCAGGATAAGAGGTAGACTGAAACCTGAGAATGTGAGCATCACTAGCTGCTCGGGTGAGGAAATGTAACCTCCATCGCCCTGCAGTCACCTTCAATGTTCCAAGCCGACATCAGTGAGATTACAGTTAATGTTTCAGGGGGAGAGAAACAGAGGGAGGGTCATCATAGTGCCAAAACATACCCCAATGTTCCTAGGACCTAAGCCATCAAAGGAAAAATCTGTATATTTTACACATTCTTTACATAGCTTCCATGTTCACATGGTGCCTGTGGCATGGTGCTCTTAGAGCAGAAAACTACAAGCTAAGACCCACAATGGGATCCCTAGGGAAAGGCACCCAATTATCAATGTTCAACCCAATTCACATTGTACAAGACAGCGTTTTACTGCATATAAATGTATTCAAAATATACAATGACTAGTTAGGTTAACTATCTGAGACTTAACCTTAATCCTACACACTCTTGTCAGGATGGAACTGAGTACTTTAATTGTGGAAGGAAGAATGCAATGCTGACATTCCCATGACTGTGGCCCTGCCTGCAGCCATATCTGGCGTGCTGATAGATCACCGACATTCACACATATCAACCGCATACAGCAGTCCTGAACAAGAGACAGAGCCTGAAGGAGCAGCAGTCCTGAACAACAGAGACAGAGCCTGAGAGAGCAGCAGTCCTGAACAACAGAGACAGAGCCTGAGAGAGCAGCAGTCCTGAACAACAGAGACAGAGCCTGAGGGAGCAGCAGTCCTGAACAACAGAGACAGAGCCTGAGGGAGCAGCAGTCCTGAACAACAGAGACAGAGCCTGAGGGAGCAGCAGTCCTGCAACGAGACGAGCCGAGGGAGCAGCAGCCTGCCGGCGAGCCGAGGAGCAGCAGTCCTGCCGAGACAGAGCCGAGAGAGCAGCAGCCTGCCGGCGAGCCG
Organism: Salmo salar; assembly: GCF_965601325.2. Classification (NCBI taxonomy): domain Eukaryota; kingdom Metazoa; phylum Chordata; class Actinopteri; order Salmoniformes; family Salmonidae; genus Salmo; species Salmo salar. Next base: position 87,555,474 of record NC_138295.1, read on the forward strand.
AGGGAGCAGCAGTCCTGAACAACAGAGACAGAGCCTGAGAGAGCAGCAGTCCTGCAACGAGACGAGCCGAGGGAGCAGCAGCCTGCCGGCGAGCCGGGAGCAGCAGTCCTGAACAACAGAGACAGAGCCTGAGAGAGCAGCAGTCCTGAACAACAGAGACAGAGCCTGAGGGAGCAGCAGTCCTGAACAACAGAGACAGAGCCTGAGAGAGCAGCAGTCCTGAACAACAGAGACAGAGCCTGAGAGAGCAGCAGTCCTGAACAACAGAGACAGAGCCTGAGAGAGCAGCAGTCCTGAACAACAGAGACAGAGCCTGAGAGAGCAGCAGTCCTGAACAACAGAGACAGAGCCTGAGAGAGCAGCAGTCCTGAACAACAGAGACAGAGCCTGAGGGAGCAGCAGTCCTGAACAACAGAGACAGAGCCTGAGGGAGCAGCAGTCCTGAACAACAGAGACAGAGCCTGAGGGAGCAGCAGTCCTGAACAACAGAGACAGAGCCTGAGAGAGCAGCAGTCCTGAACAACAGAGACAGAGCCTGAGGGAGCAGCAGTCCTGAACAACAGAGACAGAGCCTGAGGGAGCAGCAGTCCTGAACAACAGAGACAGAGCCTGAGGGAGCAGCAGTCCTGAACAACAGAGACAGAGCCTGAGAGAGCAGCAGTCCTGAACAACAGAGACAGAGCCTGAGAGAGCAGCAGTCCTGAACAACAGAGACAGAGCCTGAGAGAGCAGCAGTCCTGAACAACAGAGACAGAGCCTGAGGGAGCAGCAGTCCTGAACAACAGAGACAGAGCCTGAGAGAGCAGCAGTCCTGAACAACAGAGACAGCCTGAGAGAGCAGCAGTCCTGAACAACAGAGACAGAGCCTGAGAGAGCAGCAGTCCTGAACAACAGAGACAGAGCCTGAGAGAGCAGCAGTCCTGAACAACAGAGACAGCCTGAGAGAGCAGCAGTCCTGAACAACAGAGACAGAGCCTGAGAGAGCAGCAGTCCTGAACAACAGAGACAGAGCCTGAGAGAGCAGCAGTCCTGAACAACAGAGACAGAGCCTGAGAGAGCAGCAGTCCTGAACAACAGAGACAGAGCCTGAGAGAGCAGCAGTCCTGAACAACAGAGACAGAGCCTGAGAGAGCAGCAGTCCTGAACAACAGAGACAGAGCCTGAGAGAGCAGCAGTCCTGAACAACAGAGACAGCCTGAGAGAGCAGCAGTCCTGAACAACAGAGACAGAGCCTGAGGGAGCAGCAGTCCTGAACAACAGAGACAGAGCCTGAGAGAGCAGCAGTCCTGAACAACAGAGACAGAGCCTGAGAGAGCAGCAGTCCTGAACAACAGAGACAGAGCCTGAGAGAGCAGCAGTCCTGAACAACAGAGACAGAGCCTGAGAGAGCAGCAGTCCTGAACAACAGAGACAGAGCCTGAGAGAGCAGCAGTCCTGAACAACAGAGACAGAGCCTGAGAGAGCAGGGTATCCTCTATCCTCTTCTATAGACACACTAATCACAGGACAGGTTGGGGGACTCAGGAGGAAGAGTTAGAATAACTGAGCCAATCTCAACTCACTCAGCAAGTCAACATTAGCTGCCTTGGTTTTTCCACTTTCTTCATAGAATTCCTGACCTACAAGTTATTTAAAACAGAGAGAAAGAACTACTACAGCTGAGAACTAAGTGAGTTATGACATGTGTTCATCTTGTTCTGATTCAGAGGGAAATAATACAGAACATAACATCCAGAGAATAATACTGGCTCAGAAAAATACAGTCCAACATCTCAAAACGTCAACGTTTTAAAGTGACTTTCTAAACTCCAAGAAGAAGAAAGTGAATTGAGACTCTATGTAGGGACTTTAACTAGGCTAAATAACAACTATGAATGTTGGATGGTGAAATGACAAGCTTGCACAACACATGTATCTTATGTGACCAGTCCAGCTGTTCTGGATGGAACCAGACAACAGCAGTCATCAACTCAACCCTGCATCACAACACATGTATCTTATGTGACCAGTCCAGCTGTTCTGGATGGAACCAGACAACAGCAGTCATCAACTCAACCCTGCATCACAACACATGTATCTTATGTGACCAGTCCAGCTGTTCTGGATGGAACCAGACAACAGCAGTCATCAACTCAACCCTGCATCACAACACATGTATCTTATGTGACCAGTCCAGCTGTTCTGGATGGAACCAGACAACAGCAGTCATCAACTCAACCCTGCATCACAACACATGTATCTTATGTGACCAGTCCAGCTGTTCTGGATGGAACCAGACAACAGCAGTCATCAACTCAACCCTGCATCACAACACATGTATCTTATGTGACCAGTCCAGCTGTTCTGGATGGAACCAGACAACAGCAGTCATCAACTCAACCCTGCATCACAACACATGTATCTTATGTGACCAGTCCAGCTGTTCTGGATGGAACCAGACAACAGCAGTCATCAACTCAACCCTGCATCACAACACATGTATCTTATGTGACCAGTCCAGCTGTTCTGGATGGAACCAGACAACAGCAGTCATCAACTCAACCCTGCATCACAACACATGTATCTTATGTGACCAGTCCAGCTGTTCTGGGTGGAACCAGACAACAGCAGTCATCAACTCAACCCTGCATCACAACACATGTATCTTATGTGACCAGTCCAGCTGTTCTGGGTGGAACCAGACAACAGCAGTCATCAACTCAACCCTGCATCACAACACATGTATCTTATGTGACCAGTCCAGCTGTTCTGGATGGAACCAGACAACAGCAGTCATCAACTCAACCCTGCATCACAACACATGTATCTTATGTGACCAGTCCAGCTGTTCTGGATGGAACCAGACAACAGCAGTCATCAACTCAACCCTGCATCACAACACATGTATCTTATGTGACCAGTCCAGCTGTTCTGGATGGAACCAGACAACAGCAGTCATCAACTCAACCCTGCATCACAACACATGTATCTTATGTGACCAGTCCAGCTGTTCTGGATGGAACCAGACAACAGCAGTCATCAACTCAACCCTGCATCACAACACATGTATCTTATGTGACCAGTCCAGCTGTTCTGGGTGGAACCAGACAACAGCAGTCATCAACTCAACCCTGCATCACAACACATGTATCTTATGTGACCAGTCTAGCTGTTCTGGGTGGAACCAGACAACAGCAGTCATCAACTCAACCCTGCATCACAACACATGTATCTTATGTGACCAGTCCAGCTGTTCTGGATGGAACCAGACAACAGCAGTCATCAACTCAACCCTGCATCACAACACATGTATCTTATGTGACCAGTCCAGCTGTTCTGGATGGAACCAGACAACAGCAGTCATCAACTCAACCCTGCATCACAACACATGTATCTTATGTGACCAGTCTAGCTGTTCTGGGTGGAACTAGACAACAGCAGTCATCAACTCAACCCTGCATCACAACACATGTATCTTATGTGACCAGTCCAGCTGTTCTGGATGGAACCAGACAACAGCAGTCATCAACTCAACCCTGCATCACAACACATGTATCTTATGTGACCAGTCCAGCTGTTCTGGATGGAACCAGACAACAGCAGTCATCAACTCAACCCTGCATCACAACACATGGAAGGAACATTGGCTTTAGCCTTTCTGAATGGTTGAGAAGTGCAATAGGCCAATGACCTTGCAAGGAAATTCTGACATCTAACATAACGCGGTGGGTGATGTTAACTATGCCTACATACTGCATGGATAGGAAACTGACTTTTACATCATCAAAATGGGACAACAAATCATAGCAGACACTAAATACACATACAACCCTGGACCCACTAGAAAGCATTGTTCAATATAACGCTGGTGAGATCCCACAGTATCCAATGGTCCATGACAGACAGTCAGTAAGTAGACTAATTAACTATGACCCCCCCCAGTTAATGTTAACTTTCATTTCCTTGACCTCTGACCCAGACACATGGCTTGTGTTCTATTGTTGCATACTCTAGTCTTGTTCCATGAATGTTAGCTTTAAAGCCTCATTTGCTTAATTGCCTGAAATGGGGCAGTTCTGTGGCAGTTTCAGATCTGATAAGGGCCTTAAATATAGTTTAACATGTGGTTAACGTGTGGTGGGCTCTTGAGGCTGGAGCAGAAAGCTCATTACTGGTTAATGTAGAGCTGCTGATTACAAGAGCCACATCAGATGTAGCGTTAGGCTACAGATGAACAGTCTGTCTTCAAGCCCTACTTACTAGACAGGGCTTTCACTGCTAGATGACGCGTCTTCAAGCCCTGCTTACTAGACAGGGCTTTCACTGCTAGATGACGTGTCTTCAAGCCCTACTTACTAGACAGGGCTTTCACTGCTAGATGACGTGTCTTCAAGCCCTACTTACTAGACAGGGCTTTCACTGCTAGATGACGTGTCTTCAAGCCCTGCTTACTAGACAGGGCTTTCACTGCTAGATGACGTGTCTTCAAGCCCTGCTTACTAGACAGGGCTTTCACTGCTAGATGACGTGTCTTCAAGCCCTACTTACTAGACAGGGCTTTCACTGCTAGATGACGCGTCTTTTGAGTCATTTGAGAAACCAAGGCTATTGAGTCTGCCGATGAGGGTGTGGTGATTGACAGAGTCGAAAGCCTTGGCCAGGTCAATGAATACGGCAGCACAGTATTGTTTCTTATTGATGGCGGTTACGATGTCGTTTAGGACCTTGAGCGTGGCTGAGGTGCACCCATGACCAGCTCTGAAACCAGATTGCATAGCGGAGAAGGTGCGGTGGGATTCGAAATGGTCGGTAATTTGTTTGTTGACTTGGCTTTTGAAGACCATAGAAAGGCAGGGTAGGATAGATATAGGTCTGTAGCAGTTTGGGTCAAGAGTGTCCCCTCCTTTGAAGAGGGGGATGACAGCAGCTGCTTTCCAATCTATGGGAATCTCAGACGACACGAAAGAGAGGTTGAACAGGCTAGTAATAGGGTTTGCAACAATTTCGGCAGATCATTTTAGAAAGAGAGGGTCCAGATTGTCAAGCCCGGCTGATTTGTAGGGGTCCAGATTTTGCAGCTCTTTCAGAACATCAGCTGACTGGATTTGGGAGAAGGAGAAATGGGGAAGGCTTGGGCGAGTAGCTGTGGGGGGTGCAGTGCTGTTGACCGGGGTAGGGGTAGCCAGGTGGAAAGCATGGCCAGCCGTAAAAAAATGCTTATTGAAATTCTCAATTATAGTGGGTTTATCGGTGGTGATAGAGCTTTCATGGAACAATTGAGTGAGATAGGTTAGATACAGTATGATAGGTTAGATACAGTATGTCAGATAGCTTAGATACAGTATGTTGGATAGGTTAGATACAGTATGATAGGTTAGATACAGTATGATAGATAGCTTAGATACAGTATGTTGGATAGGTTAGATACAGTATGATAGGTTAGATACAGTATGATAGATAGGTTAGATACAGTATGATAGATAGGTTAGATACAGTATGATAGATAGGTTAGATACAGTATGATAGATAGGTTAGATACAGTATGATAGGTTAGATACAGTATGATAGATAGGTTAGATACAGTATGATAGATAGGTTAGATACAGTATGATAGATAGGTTAGATACAGTATGTCAGATAGGTTAGAAACAGTATGTTGGATAGGTTAGATACAGTATGATAGATAGGTTAGATACAGTATGATAGGTTAGATACAGTATGATAGATAGGTTAGATACAGTATGATAGATAGGTTAGATACAGTATGATAGATAGGTTAGATACAGTATGATAGATAGGTTAGATACAGTATGTCAGATAGGTTAGATACAGTATGATAGATAGGTTAGATACAGTATGATAGATAGGTTAGATACAGTATGATAGATAGGTTAGATACAGTATGTCAGATAGGTTAGATACAGTATGATAGATAGGTTAGATACAGTATGTCAGATAGGTTAGAAACAGTATGATAGATAGGTTAGATACAGTATGATAGATAGGTTAGATACAGTATGTCAGATAGGTTAGATACAGTATGATAGATAGGTTAGATACAGTATGTCAGATAGGTTAGATACAGTATGATAGATAGGTTAGATACAGTATGATAGATAGGTTAGATACAGTATGATAGATAGGTTAGATACAGTATGATAGATAGGTTAGATACAGTATGATAGATAGGTTAGATACAGTATGATAGGTTAGATACAGTATGTCAGATAGCTTAGATACAGTATGTTGGATAGGTTAGAAACAGTATGATAGATAGGTTAGATACAGTATGTCAGATAGGTTAGATACAGTATGATAGATAGGTTAGATACAGTATGATAGATAGGTTAGATACAGTATGATAGATAGGTTAGATACAGTATGATAGATAGGTTAGATACAGTATGTCAGATAGGTTAGAAACAGTATGATAGATAGGTTAGATACAGTATGATAGATAGGTTAGATACAGTATGATAGATAGGTTAGATACAGTATGATAGATAGGTTAGATACAGTATGATAGATAGGTTAGATACAGTATGATAGATAGGTTAGATACAGTATGTCAGATAGGTTAGATACAGTATGATAGATAGGTTAGATACAGTATGTCAGATAGGTTAGAAACAGTGTGATAGATAGGTTAGATACAGTATGATAGATAGGTTAGATACAGTATGTCAGATAGGTTAGATACAGTATGATAGATAGGTTAGATACAGTATGTCAGATAGGTTAGATACAGTATGATAGATAGGTTAGATACAGTATGTCAGATAGGTTAGAAACAGTATGATAGATAGGTTAGATACAGTATGATAGATAGGTTAGATACAGTATGATAGATAGGTTAGATACAGTATGATAGATAGGTTAGATACAGTATGATAGATAGGTTAGATACAGTATGTCAGATAGGTTAGAAACAGTATGATGATAGGTTAGATACAGTATGATAGATAGGTTAGATACAGTATGATAGATAGGTTAGATACAGTATGATAGATAGGTTAGATACAGTATGTCAGATAGGTTAGATACAGTATGTCAGATAGGTTAGAAACAGTATGATAGATAGGTTAGATACAGTATGATAGATAGGTTAGATACAGTATGATAGATAGGTTAGATACAGTATGATAGATAGGTTAGATACAGTATGATAGATAGGTTAGATACAGTATGTCAGATAGGTTAGAAACAGTATGATGATAGGTTAGATACAGTATGATGGATAGGTTAGATACAGTATGATAGATAGGTTAGATACAGTATGATAGATAGGTTAGATACAGTATGATAGATAGGTTAGATACAGTATGATAGATAGGTTAGATACAGTATGATAGGTTAGATACAGTATGTCAGATAGGTTAGATACAGTATGATAGATAGGTTAGATACAGTATGATAGATATGTTAGATACAGTACGATAGGTTAGATACAGTATGTCAGATAGGTTAGATACAGTATGATAGATAGGTTAGATACAGTATGATAGATAGGTTAGATACAGTATGTCAGATAGGTTAGAAACAGTATGATAGATAGGTTAGATACAGTATGATAGATAGGTTAGATACAGTATGATAGATAGGTTAGATACAGTATGATAGATAGGTTAGATACAGTATGATAGATAGGTTAGATACAGTATGTCAGATAGGTTAGAAACAGTATGATGATAGGTTAGATACAGTATGATAGATAGGTTAGATACAGTATGATAGATAGGTTAGATACAGTATGATAGATAGGTTAGATACAGTATGATAGATAGGTTAGATACAGTATGATAGGTTAGATACAGTATGATAGATAGGTTAATTACAGTATGATAGATAGGTTATATACAGTATGATAGGTTAGATACAGTATGATAGATAGGTTAGATACAGTATGATAGATAGGTTAGATACAGTATGTTAGATAGATAGGTTAGATACAGTATGATAGATAGGTTAGATACAGTATGATAGGTTAGATACAGTATGATAGATAGGTTAGATACAGTATGATAGATAGGTTAGATACAGTATGATAGATAGGTTAGATACAGTATGATAGATAGGTTAGATACAGTATGATAGATAGGTTAGATACAGTATGATATATAGGTTAGATACAGTATGATAGATAGGTTAGATACAGTATGATAGGTTAGATACAGTATGTTAGATAGGTTAGATACAGTATGATAGATAGGTTAGATACAGTATGATAGATAGGTTAGATACAGTATGATAGATAGGTTAGATACAGTATGATAGATAGGTTAGATACAGTATGATAGATAGGTTAGATACAGTATGATAGATAGGTTAGATACAGTATGATAGATAGGTTAGATACAGTATGTTAGATAGGTTAGATACAGTATGATAGATAGGTTAGATACAGTATGATAGATAGGTTAGATACAGTATGATAGATAGGTTAGATACAGTATGATAGATAGGTTAGATACAGTATGATAGATAGGTTAGATACAGTATGATAGATAGGTTAGATACAGTATGATAGATAGGTTAGATACAGTATGATAGATAGGTTAGATACAGTATGTTAGATAGGTTAGATACAGTATGTTAGATAGGTTAGATACAGTATGATAGATAGGTTAGATACAGTATGATAGATAGGTTAGATACAGTATGATAGATAGGTTAGATACAGTATGATAGATAGGTTAGATACAGTATGATGGGTTAGATACAGTATGATAGATAGGTTAATTACAGTATGATAGATAGGTTAGATACAGTATGATAGGTTAGATACAGTATGATAGATAGGTTAGATACAGTATGATAGATAGGTTAGATACAGTATGTTAGATAGATAGGTTAGATACAGTATGATAGATAGGTTAGATACAGTATGATAGGTTAGATACAGTATGATAGATAGGTTAGATACAGTATGATAGATAGGTTAGATACAGTATGATAGATAGGTTAGATACAGTATGATAGGTTAGATACAGTATGATAGATAGGTTAGATACAGTATGATAGATAGGTTAGATACAGTATGATAGGTTAGATACAGTATGATAGATAGGTTAGATACAGTATGATAGATAGGTTAGATACAGTATGATAGATAGGTTAGATACAGTATGATAGGTTAGATACAGTATGATAGATAGGTTAGATACAGTATGATAGATAGGTTAGATACAGTATGATAGGTTAGATACAGTATGATAGATAGGTTAGATACAGTATGATAGATAGGTTAGATACAGTATGATAGATAGGTTAGATACAGTATGATAGATAGGTTAGATACAGTATGTTAGATAGGTTAGATACAGTATGATAGGTTAGATACAGTATGATAGATAGGTTAGATACAGTATGATAGATAGGTTAGATACAGTATGATAGATAGGTTAGATACAGTATGTCAGATAGGTTAGATACAGTATGATAGATAGGTTAGATACAGTATGATAGATAGGTTAGATACAGTATGATAGATAGGTTAGATACAGTATGATAGGTTAGATACAGTATGATAGATAGGTTAGATACAGTATGTTAGATAGGTTAGATACAGTATGATAGATAGGTTAGATACAGTATGATAGATAGGTTAGATACAGTATGATAGATAGGTTAGATACAGTATGATAGATAGGTTAGATACAAGTATGATAGATAGGTTAGATACAGTATGATAGATAGGTTAGATACAGTATGATAGATAGGTTAGATACAGTATGATAGATAGGTTAGATACAGTATGATAGATAGGTTAGATACAGTATGTCAGATAGGTTAGATACAGTATGATAGATAGGTTAGATACAGTATGATAGATAGGTTAGATACAGTATGATAGATAGGTTAGATACAGTATGATAGGTTAGATACAGTATGATAGATAGGTTAGATACAGTATGATAGATAGGTTAGATACAGTATGATAGATAGGTTAGATACAGTATGATAGATAGGTTAGATACAGTATGATAGATAGGTTAGATACAGTATGATAGATAGGTTAGATACAGTATGATAGATAGGTTAGATACAAGTATGATAGATAGGTTAGATACAGTATGATAGATAGGTTAGATACAGTATGATAGATAGGTTAGATACAGTATGATAGGTTAGATACAGTATGATAGGTTAGATACAGTATGATAGATAGGTTAGATACAGTATGTCAGATAGGGTAGATACAGTATGATAGATAGGTTAGATACAGTATGATAGATAGGTTAGATACAGTATGATAGATAGGTTAGATACAGTATGATAGGTTAGATACAGTATGATAGATAGGTTAGATACAGTATGATAGATAGGTTAGATACAGTATGATAGATAGGTTAGATACAGTATGATAGATAGGTTAGATACAGTATGTTAGATAGGTTAGATACAGTATGATAGATAGGTTAGATACAGTATGATAGATAGATAGATAGATAGGTTGTTTGGTTGATTATATCCCTCACCATAACTAAGGAACAAAACATTGGGAGAAAAACGTGAGAGTCAGATGCATATTTCACTCCAGTCTGATGTGTGTTTAGACGGATGGCTGTTTATGTCTGTCTAGGCCATATTATATGGTTTCCCTTTAGAAAGTCACGTTGTGGTGGAACGTGGAAGTGCATCTACTAAAAATAAAAAATAAAAAAATAGGCTTAAGCTCTCATCTTTGGCACCTCAGACACCGGCCACACCGGGCCTTTAAAAACAGAGGTTCTTACTTTCTGCTGATCCACTTCCCCTCGTTCTCCTGTTTCCTGACCGACTGTTGATAAAGCTTCATAGAGAGACAGAGAGACCCAGGGAGCATCCCAAATCGAACCCTGTTCCATATATAATGCACCATATAGGGAATAGGGTGCAATTTGGGGTGCAGTCTGGGTTGTACACTCACTCCCAGCAGGTGAAACATGAGAGGATGCTTACCTGTCTGTTTACTAGTTTACCTGGCTGGTGCAGCTCGGTGCTATAGTGTACTAGTTTACCTGGCTGGTGCAGCACGGTGCTATAGTGTACTAGTTTACCTGGCTGGTGCAGCTCGGTGCTATAGTGTACTAGTTTACCTGGCTGGTGCAGCTCGGTGCTATAGTGTACTAGTTTACCTGGCTGGTGCAGCTCGGTGCTATAGTGTACTAGTTTACCTGGCTGGTGCAGCTCGGTGCTATAGTGTACTAGTTTACCTGGCTGGTGCAGCTCGGTGCTATAGTGTACTAGTTTACCTGGCTGGTGCAGCGCAGTGCTATAGTGTACTAGTTTACCTGGCTGGTGCAGCGCGGTCCTATAGTGTACTAGTTTACCTGGCTGGTGCAGCTCGGTGCTATAGTGTACTAGTTTACCTGGCTGGTGCAGCGCAGTGCTATAGTGTACTAGTTTACCTGGCTGGTGCAGCACGGTGCTATAGTGTACTAGTTTACCTGGCTGGTGCAGCACGGTGCTATAGTGTACTAGTTTACCTGGCTGGTGCAGCTCGGTGCTATAGTGTACTAGTTTACCTGGCTGGTGCAGCACGGTGCTATAGTGTACTAGTTTACCTGGCTGGTGCAGTGCAGTGATATAGTGTACTAGTTTACCTGGCTGGTGCAGCACGGTGCTATAGTGTACTAGTTTACCTGGCTGGTGCAGCGCAGTGCTATAGTGTACTAGTTTACCTGGCTGGTGCAGCACGGTGCTATAGTGTACTAGTTTACCTGGCTGGTGCAGCTCGGTGCTATAGTGTACTAGTTTACCTGGCTGGTGCAGCGCAGTGCTATAGTGTACTAGTTTACCTGGCTGGTGCAGCACAGTGCTATAGTGTACTAGTTTACCTGGCTGGTGCAGCACGGTGCTATAGTGTACTAGTTTACCTGGCTGGTGCAGCGCAGTGCTATAGTGTACTAGTTTACCTGGCTGGTGCAGCACGGTGCTATAGTGTACTAGTTTACCTGGCTGGTGCAGCTCGGTGCTATAGTGTACTAGTTTACCTGGCTGGTGCAGCGAAGTGCTATAGTGTACTAGTTTACCTGGCTGGTGCAGCGCAGTGCTATAGTGTACTAGTTTACCTGGCTGGTGCAGCTCGGTGCTATAGTGTACTAGTTTACCTGGCTGGTGCAGTGCAGTGCTATAGTGTACTAGTTTACCTGGCTGGTGCAGTGCAGTGATATAGTGTACTAGTTTACCTGACTGGTGCAGCGCGGTCCTATAGTGTACTAGTTTACCTGGCTGGTGCAGTGCAGTGCTATAGTGTACTAGTTTACCTGGCTGGTGCAGTGCAGTGATATAGTGTACTAGTTTACCTGACTGGTGCAGCGCGGTCCTATAGTGTACTAGTTTACCTGACTGGTGCAGCGCGGTCCTATAGTGTACTAGTTTACCTGGCTGGTGCAGTGCAGTGCTATAGTGTACTAGTTTTGACTATAGGGCCTGTGTTGTTCTGTATTTGTCTGACCTCATATAACTAGGAAATGAAGCTTCTGTCTGTGAGCAGCATGTGCCTCTGGGTAGGAGGCAGTAGTCTTACTGAGGAGAAGGATGATACTCTGTGTGCTACTGTTGATTCTAGCTACTGTACAATAGGCCAGTGTGTTGATATGGTGTGAGGGATTTCCTTTAGTCATGGTCCTTCTCACTCCATGTACTGTCAGATGATCACTGTTTTAACCACGCTGTCGTAATATAACTCCAATAGACACTATGTATGCATTAGGCTGGCCTACTGAGATTACACGTTGGGGAAATAATCCAGGTTAGTGGCTTGGGGTGGTAGAGCGGTGTTAGCCACTGCCTCGGGATCCCATGTAGAGCTATGACTATGGGTTTGTATCTGACACACTGCTTTAACACTCTCTCTGCCGTCCTTTCCTCTCTACCTCTCTCTCCTGTTCAATACACATCAAAAATACAAAAAGCGTGGGACTACCACTCCTTCAAAAAAATAATCAAGGTTAGCTGCCAACTTGAATATTTACGTAGCATAAAATTCAAGATGCTTCCTCCCTCTCAGCCAATAGCAAGTGGAGGATAATTACTATGGCATGTTAAACTAGTTGTCCATCCCTAAGCCACAGCCCCTTTAACACCAAATGTGAAACTCACATGAAAAGTAATGGTGAAGAGAGAGTCATGCCAAGGGTGGTCAGCTGGTATGGAATTGTTTAGCTCTAGAATGAGTAGTTATTATGCTTTGGGTTCTGACTGAGACCACAAATTCGGTTTTGTTGGACACAATATGATATATTAGTATATTGAAATTGGCTTAATTAGCGTAATTTATGTTTCCAGGTCCCGTAGACAATTATTCAATAGATGATTTACATAACAATCATAAAAAATGATGATGAGGAAAACAGCAAGTCCAGTAAACAGGTAGGGCTGTAATTCAGCCAGCGATGGCCTCTAGTTGCTGCATCTATTTATACAGGCTGTTGCGTTGGAATTTTGTCACAGTGCCAGCAGTTGGTTCGCTGTTGATTACTTTGTTGAGGAAAAGGTTGTGATCAGGTCCCCGTCATTCTCAAAGAAAGAAGCAGGGGCTTCCACAGGACATTAAAACATCTGGACAATCTAACACAGAATGATCTTAGTTCACTTGCTTGATTTTTAGGAGATCACAACAGAATATAAATACTTCAATCAGCTACAGCGTAGCTACAACAGCAGGCTTCGGGTCCATCGGATGTTATTAGGGCGTTATAGCGGGGCAACGCTGCAGGAAACTTTCTTAAAGAGACAGTGTCGAGAGCAAGTCTAAACGGGGTGCTTGAGATGTCCCAACTCTGAGGTCACCATATTGAAGTTGAAATGTGAAACGGTTAAGGTAAGGGTTAGGTAAGGGGTATGTTTAGCGTTAAGGTAAGGGTTAGGTAAGGGGTATGTTTAGGGTTAAGGTAAGGGTTAGGTAAGGGGTATGTTTAGGGTTAAGGTAAGGGTTAGGTAAGGGGTATGTTTAGCGTTAAGGTAAGGGTTAGGTAAGGGGTATGTTTAGAGTTAAGGTAAGGGTTAGGTAAGGGGTATGTTTAGGGTTAGGTAAGGGTTAGGTAAGGGGTATGTTTAGCGTTAAGGTATGGGTTAGGTAAGGGGTATGTTTAGCGTTAAGGTAAGGGTTAGGTAAGGGGTATGTTTAGGGTTAAGGTAAGGGGTATGTTTAGGGTTAAGGTAAGGGTTAGGTAAGGGGTATGTTTAGCGTTAAGGTAAGGGTTAGGTAAGGGGTATGTTTAGGGTTAAGGTAAGGGTTAGGTAAGGGGTATGTTTAGCGTTAAGGTATGGGTTAGGTAAGGGGTACGTTTAGCGTTAAGGTATGGGTTAGGTAAGGGGTACGTTTAGCGTTAAGGTAAGGGTTAGGTAAGGGGTACGTTTAGCGTTAAGGTAAGGGTTAGGTAAGGGGTACGTTTAGCGTTAAGGTAAGGGTTAGGTAAGGGGTATGTTTAGGGTTAAGGTAAGGGTTAGGTAAGGGGTATGTTTAGGGTTAGGTAAGGGTTAGGTAAGGGGTATGTTTAGGGTTAAGGTAAGGGTTAGGTAAGGGGTATGTTTAGCGTTAAGGTAAGGGTTAGGTAAGGGGTATGTTTAGAGTTAAGGTAAGGGTTAGGTAAGGGGTATGTTTAGGGTTAGGTAAGGGTTAGGTAAGGGGTATGTTTAGCGTTAAGGTATGGGTTAGGTAAGGGGTATGTTTAGCGTTAAGGTAAGGGTTAGGTAAGGGGTATGTTTAGGGTTAAGGTAAGGGGTATGTTTAGGGTTAAGGTAAGGGTTAGGTAAGGGGTATGTTTAGCGTTAAGGTAAGGGTTAGGTAAGGGGTATGTTTAGGGTTAAGGTAAGGGTTAGGTAAGGGGTATGTTTAGCGTTAAGGTATGGGTTAGGTAAGGGGTACGTTTAGCGTTAAGGTATGGGTTAGGTAAGGGGTACGTTTAGCGTTAAGGTAAGCGTTAGGTAAGGGGTACGTTTAGCGTTAAGGTAAGGGTTAGGTAAGGGGTACGTTTAGCGTTAAGGTAAGGGTTAGGTAAGGGGTATGTTTAGGGTTAAGGTAAGGGTTAGGTAAGGGGTATGTTTAGGGTTAGGTAAGGGTTAGGTAAGGGGTATGTTTAGGGTTAAGGTAAGGGTTAGGTAAGGGGTATGTTTAACGTTAAGGTATGGGTTAGGTAAGGGGTATGTTTAACGTTAAGGTATGGGTTAGGTAAGGGGTATGTTTAGCGTTAAGGTAAGGGTTAGGTAAGGGGTATGTTTAGCGTTAAGGTAAGGGTTAGGTAAGGGGTATGTTTAGGGTTAGGTAAGGGGTATGTTTAGGGTTAGGTAAGGGGTATGTTTAGGGTTAAGGTAAGGGTTAGGTAAGGGGTATGTTTAGGGTTAAGGTATGGGTTAGGTAAGGGGTATGTTTAGGGTTAAGGTAAGGGTTAGGTAAGGGGTATGTTTAGCGTTAAGGTATGGGTTAGGTAAGGGGTATGTTTAGCATTAAGGTATGGGTTAGGTAAGGGGTATGTTTAGGGTTAAGGTAAGGGTTAGGTAAGGGGTATGTTTAGCGTTAAGGTAAGGGTTAGGTAAGGGGTATGTTTAGGGTTAAGGTAAGGGTTAGGTAAGGGGTATGTTTAGCGTTAAGGTATGGGTTAGGTAAGGGGTATGTTTAGCATTAAGGTATGGGTTAGGTAAGGGGTATGTTTAACGTTAAGGTATGGGTTAGGTAAGGGGTATGTTTAGCGTTAAGGTATGGGTTAGGTAAGGGGTATGTTTAGCGTTAAGGTAAGGGTTAGGTAAGGGGTATGTTTAGGGTTAAGGTAAGGGGTATGTTTAGGGTTAAGGTAAGGGTTAGGTAAGGGGTATGTTTAGCGTTAAGGTAAGGGTTAGGTAAGGGGTATGTTTAGCGTTAAGGTAAGGGTTAGGTAAGGGGTATGTTTAGCGTTAAGGTATGGGTTAGGTAAGGGGTATGTTTAGCGTTAAGGTAAGGGTTAGGTAAGGGGTATGTTTAGCGTTAAGGTAAGGGTTAGGTAAGGGGTATGTTTAGCGTTAAGGTAAGGGTTAGGTAAGGGGTATGTTTAGCGTTAAGGTAAGGGTTATGTTAGGCAGCGTTTCCCAAACTCGGTCCTCGGGACCCCAAGGGGTGCACGTTTTAGTATTTGCCCTAACACTACACAACAAATTCAAATGATCAACACTTGATTAGTTGATTATTTGAAACGGCTGTGTAGTGGTTGGGCAAAAGACCAAAACGTGCAGCCCTTGGGGTCCCGAGGACCGAGTTTAACCTGGGTTAGGATAGGGACGTCCCATGGATCCCGTATAGTACTAACCCTGCCGCGCCGCGAGGTGAAAGAACAAGTGAGCGTTTCATCCCGGGGAGAAAAACATATTTTATTTGAAATTACACAGTGACGATTAACTTATTTTTTACTGTTTTAAAGCTTGAAAAACTTCCCGGGAAAACTCAACAAAAGTCTACTTTCAGTCCAGTTTCAGCCGGTGTTGAAAGTGTGCGTATGTCCTAATAACACAATCCCAGAAGAGTCCATTCCAGAAGACTGAGAAAATAAAAAGTGAACATTGTCTTTATATCCATCAAGTTAACTGGGAAAAGTTGGTGCCTCGCGGGACAGGGCTTGAGACGCTCCCTAAATAATAATGTCACACCAAAATAAAAGAAGACGTTCTTCAAATGGGCCACAGGCACAAACAATATATAATAATGACAGATGACAATGTTGAATAACTGTAAATGTGTTTTTACCTGCTGTTTTCTCCTTTATTGTTTGAAGGCGGTGGATGCAGCACAGTTTGGTTATCCTCCATATCCACCACACATTTCGTATGCAGTTCCGTTTCTGCAGAGTTCAGAGCAAAGGTGTCTGTCTTGTTGAGAAAGTTTCCATACATTTCTAATCAAAGTAGCTAGCTAGTTAGCCTAATGATGTATCTACTTAAACTCCATCTGACTGACACTTGGCCAGTTGGATTTATTTGCCTTATTTAAGATTAGCGGTAGCTAGCTAACGGTACACTAGCCACATATAAGCAGCCTGTCATTGGGCTAGAGGACCTGGTTGCTAACTTTCTATCTGCAGCAAAACATCTATTTGGGATAAAAGGCTAAAGAAGGGGGACTAAAAACAAAAACTAGTTAGCACGTATTAAATACAACTGGAACGTTCGCTGAATTCTGGTTATTTTTCAGTTATGTTAACTTACCTCTCCGGTTCATGGGTCGGACTCTGACTGCAACTTTTACCTTGGTATCCGACATTTTCATCCACTGTCCTCCCACCCTGGACTACCATCAATGTGTTAGCTAGCAAGCTATGCGCAGGCTATGGCTAGCCGTCTAGCTGTCCCCGGCCCCGAAAACACCACTTTCAGTCCACTTTCAGCCGGTGTTGAAAGTGTGCGTATGCCCTAATAACACAATCCCAGAAGAGTCCAGTCCAGAAGACTGAGAAAATAAAAAGTGAACATTGTCTTTATATCCATCAAGTTAGCGTCCTATGCAGATCCAGCACTGTGCTCCAGTCCCAGACAGCATCACAACCGCCATCTTCAAGTGGGAGCAGTTCTCTCTGGCTGCTGGAAATCCTGCGGTGCCTTAAGGCTATGCAACAACAAAAAGGATTTCTCATAACCCGAACCGAACTGGCCAATATTGGGAAACCCAGCATGGGTGATCGGGAAAAGTCGGAAACAGTATCAATGCACGCGTTTATGGAGTTCCAAGATATTGTGAAATGTGAAATGCAGACTGTGTAAAATATGTAAGAGGAAGAAGAAGAGGAGGAGATAGTAGCCCTCCTCATCAGTGGCCTGAAGTGACTAAACTTTTACTGATGCCCATCAAATATGCTTTCTGTCTGGGACTGGATCGGATAGCTTAGCCTACTTAGTCGATACACCAGGACTATAATCATTAGTCCAAAACGTTTTGCAAAGGAAACCGTTTACTCCAAACGGAAAAAGTTTTACAATGAAAACGAGAGTTTCAATTGGACAAATTCAGGTTGCGTTCCGTTTGGATCAGTTTGGTTCGTAGTGAATGAAACAGAAAATGTGCAAATGACCTCCAAAACAACAATTACATTTACAATATCAAACAAGATAATATAAATCATAAGACAGTTATGTATATTCTTCTGTATATCAAATGATATATACATGAACTTAATTTCCTTTAAAGACTCAGACATTAGTTGGAATCTAAATATCTCCAAAAGCGTTCAAACAAATAGACTTCATTAAAAATAAATGAAATAAATTTACCTTACAAGGTCTCCCTTGTAAAATAGATATTCTGACCTCAATGGGACTTCATGGATAAATAAAGATTAATGCAATTAAATGTATTGTCTAATTAGCACCAAGCTGTCAATGAAAACATAACCAGAGATGAGCAATGTTCCTTAAATGTTCCTAAAATATGTAATGACATAGGTGCAGTCAGTGTAATCACAGTACAGTTTACAATTAGTAGGCCTAGTTTATTTGCAAATCTCAGAAGTAATTATCCACCTGTCATGACCATGTTGTTATCCACCTGTCATTACCATGTTATTATCCACCTGTCATTACCATGTCATTATCCACATGTCATTACCATGTCATTATCCACCTGTCATTGCCATGTTGTTATCCACATGTCATTACCATGTTGTTATCCACCTGTCATTACCATGTTATTATCCACCTGTCATGACCATGTTGTTATCCACCTGTCATTACCATGTCATTATCCACATGTCATTACCATGTTGTTATCCACCTGTCATTGCCATGTTGTTATCCACCTGTCATGACCATGTCATTATCCACCTGTCATTACCATGTTATTATCCACCTGTCATTGCCATGTTGTTATCCACCTGTCATTACCATGTCATTATCCACGTCATTATCATGTAATTATTCACCTGTTATTACCAGTGCTGTTCACACTCAAAAAAATCCTCTTAAAACATTTGTCTAATTTTTATCTGGATTTTATTGTGTTACATCACAACAGGTGGAATCACCAGTCACCAGTATTTTTTCACAATACAAGTCAGCCAGACAGCTAACTCTTCCTACATCATTTTCGGACTAGAATAGCATCCGAGTGAACTGAATACATCTTCACTGCATGGTCTCCACTGTCTAAAACAATCAGCGTGTTCTGTGCTGTGGCGACCAGCCCCACCGGGCGAACCAAGTCTTCACTGACCAGGGGGGTTAGGACCGGGCCGTTCTGGAGCTTTCCCAAACTCCAAATCAATCCACGCTGGGAGTCTATCACCATCACATCCCCGGCCCTGTCAAAGGCCACGGCAGACATGCAGGGCCACACTGAGGCCCCCAGGCTCAGAGTAAAGCTGTCTATCTGAGAGAGCATGTTAAAGTCTTTGTTGAATATTGTCAGTCTGGTAGGCCGGGGGCCATTTGGAGGTTGTGTGGTTGTGAGCCCCAGTGTCTCCACCAGGGCGATGTTCCCGGTCACCCGACAGCAGGCCACTGCCTTGGGCCGCTGGAGGTCGGTTATGACCGCTCGGTTCATCAGAGTCACGCCACGGGCAAAGTCCACCACAACCTGGGAGAGCGTGCCGGCCTGGATGTCAGTGACGAGGATATGTCCACAGCTGTCCACATCCACCCCCCAGGGCGTCTGGAAGGAGTCCCACACCGCCAGAACAAAACTCCCCCTGGTGGTGAACACTTTCACTGCACTGTCACCGGCATCCGTCACAACCACATACCCGCTGGGAGTCACCGCCACATCCACCGGGTGACACACCTCCCCGTGGCCGCGACCCCTCCGCCCGAACCCGTGCAGCCTCCTGCCCTGAGGCCCGAATACCACCACCCTCCTTTCTCCATCGTGCACCACCACCATGGTCCCAGAGGACCCGAACACGGCCACCCCCGTGGGGTTGATCAGGGACCCCCAGCCCCCGAAGGCTGAGCGAAGTCGCAGAGCTCCAGAGCCCAGACCTCCGACCCAGCCGCTGCCTCCTCTGACCCGATGAGGGACAGGTGACCTGGGGGAGCGGGAGAGCAGAAGATCCTGGAGGTCTGTCAGCGCCTGGCAGTGGGAAGTGCTGTCAACGTCACACAGCTGCCGGCAGAAAGGGCACTCAAGCTTCTTGAGGACGGGGTGGGAGAGCGCCCGGACACATTCCAGACAGAGTACATGGCCGCAGGACAGGTTCTGAGGCCGGCGTTCCTTCTGCCGTGGGTTATACTTCTCGAAGCAGACTTTACACTCCAGCAGGTTGACGTGGATCTCTCTCAGGAGGATCCCCTCTGTTCTCAGTGAGGAAGGAGGAACAGGAACATCAGCCATAATAGTGTAGATATCCTCTCTTTTACTTTACCCAACGGCAGTCACAGTGTCAGCTCTGCTGCAGTCTCTTTACCCAACGGCAGTCACAGTGTCAGCTCTGCTGCAGTCTCTTTACCCAACGGCAGTCACAGTGTCAGCTCTGCTGCAGTCTCTTTACCCAACGGCAGTCACAGTGTCAGCTCTGCTGCAGTCTTTTTACCCAACGGCAGTCACAGTGTCAGCTCTGCTGCAGTCTCTTTATCCAACGGCAGTCACAGTGTCAGGTCTGCTGCAGTCTCTTTACCCAACGGCAGTCACAGTGTCAGCTCTGCTGCAGTCTCTTTACCCAACGGCAGTCACAGTGTCAGCTCTGCTGCAGTCTCTTTACCCAACGGCAGTCACAGTGTCAGCTCTGCTGCAGTCTCTTTACCCAACGGCAGTCACAGTGTCAGCTCTGCTGCAGTCTCTTTACCCAACGGCAGTCACAGTGTCAGCTCTGCTGCAGTCTCTTTATCGAACGGCAGTCACAGTGTCAGCTCTGCTGCAGTCTCTTTACCCAACGGCAGTCACAGTGTCAGCTCTGCTGCAGTCTCTTTATCCAACGGCAGTCACAGTGTCAGCTCTGCTGCAGTCTCTTTACCCAACGGCAGTCACAGTGTCAGCTCTGCTGCAGTCTCTTTATCGAACGGCAGTCACAGTGTCAGCTCTGCTGCAGTCTCTTTACCCAACGGCAGTCACAGTGTCCGCTCTGCTGCAGTCTCTTTACCCAATGGCAGTCACAGTGTCAGCTCTGCTGCAGTCTCTTTACCCAACGGCAGTCACAGTGTCAGCTCTGCTGCAGTCTCTTTACCCAACGGCAGTCACAGTGTCAGCTCTGCTGCAGTCTCTTTACCCAACGGCAGTCACAGTGTCAGCTCTGCTGCAGTCTCTTTACCCAACGGCAGTCACAGTGTCAGCTCTGCTGCAGTCTGCTACGGCTGGAAAGTATTTTTGAGAAAACACGGAGGAAATATGTTGAAAGTCAGAGAGGGAAAGAGAGAGGAGGAAAGAGACAGAGAGAGGAAAACACAACACCGGTGACATTTTGAAAGTCTGAGAGCACTGGCCTCCTGTAAGCCTAGGCTGTCATGTGACTTTGTGACGCAGTGGGCAGGCTCACTCTGAGGCCCTCTGCTGCCCTCTAGTGGAAAGAGGTGTCACACAGGTCTGAGGAACAATTCAGTGACTTGTGGAATCTCTGAGCCATGGAGTAAAACTTTAACACTAGTCTGGATGGTAATGGGTAGCTTCTGAAAGGACTTGTGTTTGTCAGAATGGACACAAGTACTCAGTGATTTAGAGGGCCCTCTGCTAGTTACTCCACATTACTCTGTGTGACTTCAAAACCATCATCCTGTCATTTCTAGTCTATCGTCAAAGTCATCGCTTTAACTTCTTCCTGACTTGGCAGCAGCATCAATTAATAGTTTGTTGAAATGTATCTCTTTATAAATCAGTACATGGAGGCTATTTCTGTCTGTCTGTTCCCTGGTGTGCCGAACGAGTGAAATCGGATCCCTCTGGCTGCTTCTCAACTGGCACCCTACTCCCTATATAGTGCACTACCTCTGACCGGCACCCAATGGGCCCTGGTCAAAAGTGGTGCACTGTATAGGGACTAGGGTGCCGTTTGGGACAGGTTGGTTGAGTGGTGAGGAAGGACAGCGCCAGGCTCCAGAGCAGGCCCACTTCCCTCTCCTGCTAGAGAGCAGACCCCCCTCCAGAGGTCAATCCAGGTGATTACACCTCTTCTACTGGACTAATCTCAGCAACCCAAAAACCAATCTCACTTGAGTGCTGGCCAAGCTACTTCATCGCCACGAGACTACGGTTTGGTCGACCCAAGGGCCTAATTGGACAGTGGCAAGCAAGTTCAAATAAATACCTGCAGTTGGACAAGCTGTTAACTGTAGTGCTTTATACTTAGTGATTAGGCCTGTATGCAGATACTGGACCCTGGATAACAAAAATACAGCTTTGGTGTTTGGAGGAACCCAAAGTAGGGTCCCAAATGTGTTGTATAATTCTTGTGTAAATAGCTCAATATTTTGGAATCACCATGTGTGCTGGAACCAGGAAGCATTCCACTATACATTACAATCATTCAGCCCTATCAACCTTTTCAACTATGTACCCTGAATCACAAGGGGAGTTACAGAGAATGGATAAGAACACATAACAAAGGCTATAGGTTTTAACCTCATTAACACAGCACAAGGTATTTCTAATGAGACATACACATATAGTCTACAAGACAATTCAAGAGGAAATACAAAACATTTTTAATAAAGTTTTATTAATTCAGAGTGAAAAAACAAACAAAACACAAGTCTACTTTTTGAGAGGGATTGTTTTGGCAAACTGTCCTCTTCCTTCCAGAAACAACGTGCCGTATTGTATACAGACAGGGAGTCTGGTCCATGCTACCTGGGGGTGAGTGTCAGGGGCGGAGATTCACATGAGAGAAATATTTCTGTTGAGATGATGGCTATGGTTGAATACTTCTAAAATGCACCCTTTTATCCTCCCTCGAAATATTCACTTATCTGACAACTGGACGGGTGATAAGAGCTCAGAGTGCCATCGCTAAACTCCATTCGTCAAACCACATTTCTCAGTAATTATATGCAATCTTGTATGCAAAAAAAGTAGCTTAAAAAGACAGTTATGTCAGAACAGCGTTTACTCCAAGGGAGCTATGGCGGAAGGATGGATGCATTCCAAGAGTATTGACCAGACCCAGTGACTGACAAACCTTTACTTAAGCAATAAGGCACGAGGGGGTGTGGTATATGGCCAATATACCACGGCTAAGGGCTGTTCTTAGGCACGACGCAACACGGCGCTTAGCCGTGGTCTAGGGGCCATATACCACAAAGCCCCGAGGTGCCTTATAGCTATTATAAACTAGTTACCAACGTAATTATGCCTGTGGTATACGGTCTGATATAGCACGGCTGTCAGCCAATCAGAATTCAGGGCTCTAACCACCCAGTTTATAATCATCAATAGAACACTGGAATAAGACCTCAAGGAGAAATGTAGTAGGCTGAATACAAACTGCAAAAAAGTGTGAAGTGTAAAAAAGAACAAAACTACATACATACAGGCACAAAGGCGTTGAATTAAAAACGTTTACAGCAACACTGAAAAAAGACATGGTGTGAATACTGGCTTACTGATGTGGTGTGACAGTGACCCAGAGCATTTGTTTTCACTACTACTGTAGTAAATCTGTAGCATCCCCCAGTCCCTCAGAAACTCGGATCCATTTCCACACTTAGCCATGCTAAATGCCATGAAGGTGAGAACGAGAGCGTCCACATCGTAGTAAAACAAAGCTACCTGCCTGCACAGACAGACCAAGCTCCAACTATGACCGACTGGCCTCGTCATTTACTGTAAAAAGACAGCAGCCCGGATGTGAAGGGTGAGGAAGGCTGCATCCTAAATGGCATCAAAATCCCTTTATAGTGCACTACTTTTCAACCAGGGCCCATAGGACTCTGGTCAAAGGTAGTGCACTATACAGGGAATAGGGTGCCATTTTGGACGTCACATAATAATCACACAAAGGTCATGACGATGATTTCACAAAACATTACAGTAAATGTACGGCATCTCCAAAACAACGGAAGTCAATGGCTCGTACGGAGCTGGTGGAGCACAAAGCCAATGTTTTGACCCAGGAGGTCAAACACAAAACAATTCTAAAACGTCCGTCCTTCCATGCCAAAGCAGCTTTACATTAAAATCCTGGTGCCATATGTACCAAGCATCTCTACTCCGACAGTAGAGTGCTGATCTAGGATCAGTTTGAGTATTTTAGAGCATAATGAGTACGGTTACATTGACAGGGGTGACCTGATCCTAGATCAGCACTCCTAC
Source organism: Salmo salar (assembly GCF_965601325.2). Taxonomy (NCBI): domain Eukaryota; kingdom Metazoa; phylum Chordata; class Actinopteri; order Salmoniformes; family Salmonidae; genus Salmo; species Salmo salar. The sequence goes on from NC_138295.1 coordinate 87,579,628, forward strand.
TCAGATGGTTGATACATATGGCCTCTGTTCACATTCCTCTCTTTGTTCAAGTCATAAAAACAAACCAAAAATGGTGAACACTTACAAATATGAAAACTGATGAAGAGTTGGCCTGATGGAGCAGAGAATAACAACAGCCTTCCCCTACAGTAGTCAACACACGAGTCCAACTTCTGTGATATTACACAGCTATATAATGTCTGCTTCCCAAATGGCACCCTATTGTCTTCTTAGTGCAGTACATTGGACTGGGGTCTGGTCAATCTTAGTGCACTACATAAAGAATAGGGTACCATTTACATACAGTAGTCTGATTGGGGGGGGGGGGGGGGGGGCTATGTCATAAACCCTCACATTTCCAGAATAGGGTGAATAATGGAAGCCATATTGGTCAGGGAGAAATCCAAACCAGTCTAACTGGAATGAATGGCAGTAGAGGCATAATCCTGATTTGACTTCTACAGGAAAATAAAAGGCATGTGATATCAGAAATGTCTAATGTAATCGTCAATCTAAAATTCATAATTATAAACAGTTTATACAGATTTTATACACATTTTGATATAGCCTCTATAATATATGTAAACAGACCATAGATGTCAAAATGGTTGTTGTTTTCTTGGAAAACTGAGTGCCACTATGATACAATATCAATAGCCAACTTGTTGCATTTACAACTAGCTGAAGTCCAACCAGCCAGCGTATGGATTGTTTGAATGGAATGTTGGCATATTGACAGTTAACTTGACAAATGAATTGAATCATTCCTCTACAAGCTGTCCGGTGAGCTAGCTAACAAACATACACTGCAGACAAATTCTTCCAATTCATTATTTTACACAATATCTTATCACAGCACTGGCTAACCATGGTGGACCAACTCCCTGACCAAAATGTCTGACAGCCTGTATACCATCATAAGAAGGTTCATATCCATTCTAGTATTCTAATTCCTAATTCAATGGGCTGAAGCACATGAAAGATATATGGTATAGGATAAATGTAGTTCTCCAATCACAGTAGTTTACCAACTCCTGTACAATGGAACATGCATTCTTCTGCTCTGACTGAGGAGAAGCAATATTGCCATCACACACACATGCTTATGCAGACACACACACAAACTGATCAGCAGTAGGGTAGGTAGGAGCTCTGACCGTGTCAACCACCAGTAGGAATCTGTGTGGTTCTCTGATCTATAGGCCACACATCCCCTCTCTCCTTCCTCTACAACCCTGCATGGACATGGTGTCTGTCTATCCTGTCCACTGACCATGCCTCTAACCTGGGCCCACTCTCCCCTCTTATGGATGGGTGCTTCTCCGTACGTTAAAATGCACAGGGAAAGTGTTGTCTATCCTTTCTTTCTCTTCCATCTCTCCCAACATGCACCTCTTCCTCTGTGATCCGGGGTTCTGACAGGAGAAGAGGGCGGGACTCCACCCTGGGTGGCAGGGCTAGCATTACTTCTTCCCCAGCCCATTGGTGGATTTGTTCTTCCCTGAGCTCCGCCCACGCTGCCTGGTGGGAGGAGCCTCACCCTCAGAATGCAGTTCTCCTGCAAGGTTTAAGTTTAGGATTAGGTTCAGGTTTATTAGAACATATTGGTACATATCTAGAAAACGCATCAAATGTGATGTCATACAATATAAAACAGTAAAAAGATATTGACTGCGTCCTAAATGGCACCCTATTGCCTATACAGTGCACTCATTTTGACCAGAGCACTATGGGTACTGTGCACTGTAGCGGGAAGAGGATGCCATTTGAGACGCAACCAAGATGTCGAAATATAGAGAATGTGCACCATCATAAAGTCATACTCAACAATTAGGCATAGCCAAAGAACAGAGTGAGTGAGGGAAAGATTCTCATTGTTTTAATATTGTGTCTGTGTTGAACAATTCACAAAGACATCTCTAATGGATGATACATTTTGATGGTTGAACATAGTTGATAGTAGAGGTGTGTTTCCATTGGATAAGAGTTCCCCAATCAAACCACTAGAGGTCAGACTACTACCTAACTATATTTACACTCAACCACTAGAGGTCAGACTACTACCTAACTATATTTACACTCAACCACTAGAGGTCAGACTACTACCTAACTATATTTACACTCAACCACTAGAGGTCAGACTACTACCTAACTATATTTACACTCAACCACTAGAGGTCAGACTACTACCTAACTATATTTACACTCAACCCACCCAGTCAACCACTAGAGGTCAGACTACTACCTAACTATATTTACACTCAACCCACCCAGTCAACCACTAGAGGTCAGACTACTACCTAACTATATTTACACTCAACCCTCCCAGTCTCAGATTGGATGAAACTCAAGTTACCCAACAATAGGAGGCATAAATAACTAAAAAAGGCATATTACATATGAAAGCCATTAATAATCACCTGCATGTGTTTAACCCAAGAGGATGAAGAGACACCATAGTTACCTTTCCCTTGTTCTGACACAAAGTCCTCATTGTAGTTGCTGTCCTCACATTCAGAGTAGCTCTGTAAAACACAGGAGGGGTCAGAACAGACATGTCACTGACATATGGCTGAGGGAACGCTACACAGCCAACACATCCAGCCACAGGCAGGAGTCCCAAATGGCATCCTCCCCCCTATACTGCACTAGAGTCCTGGTGAAAAGTAGTGCACTAGGCTATATAGGGAGTAGGGTGCCATTTGGGACTATGCCAAAGTCATTGGAGTGAAAACAAGGCTAATGATCTACAGATGAAAAGCTGTGACATCCTGTCATATTCTCTACAGATGAAAAGCTGTGACATCCTGTCATATTCTCTACAGATGAAAAGCTGTGACATCCTGTCATATTCTCTACAGATGAAAAGCTGTGACATCCTGTCATATTCTCTACAGATGAAAAGCTGTGACATCCTGTCATATTCTCTACAGATGAAAAGCTGTGACATCCTGTCATATTCTCTACAGATGAAAAGCTGTGACATCCTGTCATATTCTCTACAGATGAAAAGCTGTGACATCCTGTCATATTCTCTACAGATGAACCACAAGTCATTTTCCCTGAAGACTAAACTACACAGTGAGTCAGCTAGTTTATGTTCTCTAAAAACACAGGTGTGGAAACTGCCATTCACAGCGCGGTAAAAATGAGGGTTAAACAACATTCTACACAAATCATGGTTTCTGTAGAAAAGCCTTCCAGTTGGCTATGAGTACTTCTCAGAGAACTCTCTCAAACCCTCTCTCTGGCCCTGGGACTTTAGGCGGCAGCAAACTTGGCTAGGCAAACTGAACGAGTGTGCTCGCATACTCCCTTAAAAAGACCTTCACTTGAAATACAGCAATACTACCGTTTGTCCATCTTGAGATGCCGTAGCCAGATGCCTGAAAATAGTCTGAATTGCTAACCTCCCCTGTTATTGCAATGGTGAGAGGTTAGCATGTCTTGGGGGTATGATATAAAAAGCCAACCTCCCCTGTTTTTGTAATGGTGAGAGGTTAGCATGTCTTGGGGGTATGATATAAAAATGCTAAACTCCCCTGTTATTGTAATGGTGAGAGGTTAGCATGTCTTGGGGGTATGATATAAAAATGCTAACCTCCCCTGTTATTGTAATGGTGAGAGGTTAGCATGTCTTGGGGGTATGATATAAAAATGCTAACCTCCCCTGTTATTGTAATGGTGAGAGGTTAGCATGTCTTGGGGGTATGATATAAAATGCTAACCTCCCCTGTTATTGTAATGGTGAGAGGTTAGCATGTCTTGGGGGTATGATATAAAATGCTAACCTCCCCTGGTATTTTGATGGTGAGAGGTTAGCATGTCTTGGGGGTATGATATAAAATGCTAACCTCCCCTGTTATTGTAATGGTGAGAGGTTAGCATGTCTTGGGGGTATGATATAAAATGCTAACCTCCCCTGTTATTGTAATGGTGAGAGGTTAGCATGTCTTGGGGGTATGATATAAAATGCTAACCTCCCCTGTTATTGTAATGGTGAGAGGTTAGCATGTCTTGGGGGTATGATATAAAATGCTAACCTCCCCTGTTATTGTAATGGTGAGAGGTTAGCATGTCTTGGGGGTATGATATAAAATGCTAACCTCCCCTGTTATTGTAATGGTGAGAGGTTAGCATGTCTTGGGGGTATGATATAAAATGCTAACCTCCCCTGTTATTGTAATGGTGAGAGGTTAGCATGTCTTGGGGGTATGATATAAAATGCTAACCTCCCCTGTTATTGTAATGGTGAGAGGTTAGCATGTCTTGGGGGTATGATATAAAATGCTAACCTCCCCTGTTATTGTAATGGTGAGAGGTTAGCATGTCTTGGGGGTATGATATAAAATGCTAACCTCCCCTGTTATTGTAATGGTGAGAGGTTAGCATGTCTTGGGGGTATGATATAAAATGCTAACCTCCCCTGTTATTGTAATGGTGAGAGGTTAGCATGTCTTGGGGGTATGATATAAAATGCTAACCTCCCCTGTTATTGTAATGGTGAGAGGTTAGCATGTCTTGGGGGTATGATATAAAATGCTAACCTCCCCTGTTATTGTAATGGTGAGAGGTTAGCATGTCTTGGGGGTATGATATAAAATGCTAACCTCCCCTGTTATTGTAATGGTGAGAGGTTAGCATGTGTTGGGGGTATGATATTTTAGCGTCTGACTTTCTCACTCATCATTATTTTCGATCTGTTCAAGATTATCCGTAATCATGGTAGCATCCAACCAAGTCACAAGCATGATGTGGTCATTGTGTGCTATGAATATGGGACCAAATGGTAAACTTTTGATTACTTTAATACACATAAGTGAATTTGTCCCAATACTTTTGTTCCCCTAAAATGGGGGGGGACTATGTACAAAAAGTGCTGTACCTTTTAAACGATTCACCCGATTCGGATGAAAATACCCTCAAATTAAAGCTGACAGTCTGACCTTCAACCTCAGTCATTGTATAATTTCATAATCCAAAGTTCTGGAGTACAGAACAAAAATGTGTCACTGTCCCAATACTTTTGGAACTCACCATTTCCTCTATTGCATTCCAGGAAACCAATACAACACTACCCCGTACACTACTAGTCTCCTCTTCCTGTTCGCCATGTGTGGTAATGTAACATGTCTGTCTGGTGTGTGGTAATAAAGTGTGGATTGTGTCCCTGTCTCCTGCTGCTCGTTCTACGACCTCCAACAAGGACACCAGGACAGTTACACCTACAGTCCATCTAAAGCGGCACCTCTATCAGAGTCCACCACCAGCTGGTGGCACTCTTTCAGTTTCTACAGAATAAAGAGCTGCTGAACAATGACAACAAGAACACACTACTAGTGCCTGTCATGGCCTGGGATAGTCACAGTTCCAGGGACATGTGTTCTAAATGGCCTGGGATAGTCACAGTTCCTGGGACATGTGTTCTAAATGGCCTGGGATAGTCACATTTCCAGGGACATGTGTTCTAAATGGCCTGGGATAGTCACAGTTCCAGGGACATGTGTTCTAAATGGCCTGGGATAGTCACAGTTCCAGGGACATGTGTTCTAAGCGATGAATAAAGGTGCATGTATATGGAGAATGGTTGCAGCAGGACCATCCTGTAGTCAACGAGGTGTAGTTCATATCTAGCCTGGTATGTCGGCATACCTTCTCTTTGGGGCCATAGATCTCTGCATACCACACCATCCCATACAGACACAGGAATGTGATTAAGGCCTGGGAGGAGAGGAGACAGAGTTAAGGCCACAGTCAGTTCAAGGTCAAGTTTCAGCTTTATTGTCCTAGAGGGAAATTGGTTGAAACAATAGTCAAAACATAAAATACAAAAACGTACATATAGATAGAGATAGATATATCTATGAATACATAGGGGGGGGGTACTGAATGCAATGGACTGAATACACCAACGTCAAGTAGTCCCTCATATAGCCAACATGTCAGCCACAAAATGTAAGGCCTTTTAGCTGAAAACACATTGACATGCCATAGATAAACTAGTAGCCGAAGACAAACACAGTTCTGAAGACTGTTATCCTGTCACCATCTAATACCAAATACTAGGACAACTACAGCCCTGGTATGTTATCCTGTCACCATCTAATACCAAATACTAGGACAACTACAGCCCTGGTATGTTATCCTGTCACCATCTAATACCAAATACTAGGACAACTACAGCCCTGGTATGTTATCCTGTCACCATCTAATACCAAATACTAGGACAACTACAGCCCTGGTATGTTATCCTGTCACCATCTAATACCAAATACTAGGACAACTACAGCCCTGGTATGTTATCCTGTCACCATCTAATACCAAATACTAGGACAACTACAGCCCTGGTATGTTATCCTGTCACCATCTAATACCAAATACTAGGACAACTACAGCCCTGGTATGTTATCCTGTCACCATCTAATACCAAATACCAGAACAACTACAGCCCTGGTATGTTATCCTGTCAATACCAAATACTAGGACAACTACAGCCCTGGTATGTTATCCTGTCACCATCTAATACCAAATACTAGGACAACTACAGCCCTGGTATGTTATCCTGTCACCATCTAATACCAAATACCAGAACAACTACAGCCCTGGTATGTTATCCTGTCACCATCTAATACCAAATACTAGGACAACTACAGCCCTGGTATGTTATCCTGTCACCATCTAATACCAAATACTAGGACAACTACAGCCCTGGTATGTTATCCTGTCAATACCAAATACTAGGACAACTACAGCCCTGGTATGTTATCCTGTCACCATCTAATACCAAATACTAGGACAACTACAGCCCTGGTATGTTATCCTGTCACCATCTAATACCAAATACCAGAACAACTACAGCCCTGGTATGTTATCCTGTCACCATCTAATACCAAATACTAGGACAACTACAGCCCTGGTATGTTATCCTGTCACCATCTAATACCAAATACTAGGACAACTACAGCCCTGGTATGTTATCCTGTCACCATCTAATACCAAATACTAGGACAACTACAGCCCTGGTATGTTATCCTGTCACCATCTAATACCAAATACCAGAACAACTACAGCCCTGGTATGTTATCCTGTCAATACCAAATACTAGGACAACTACAGCCCTGGTAGGTTGGTCCACGCACGTGCGCTAACGATGACTAAGCCTGCATGGTACGTTAACTAGTAAAAGGACTTGGACAGGACAGCTGTGTGGAGACTGGTTTGTTTATGTACATAGTAAAAGGACTTGGACAGGACAGCGGTGTGGAGACTGGTTTGTTTATGTACATAGTAAAAGGACTTGGACAGGACAGCGGTGTGGAGACTGGTTTGTTTATGTACATAGTAAAAGGACTTGGACAGGACAGCTGTGTGGAGACTGGTTTGTTTATGTACATAGTAAAAGGACTTGGACAGGACAGCTGTGTGGAGACTGGTTTGTTTATGTACATAGTAAAAGGACTTGGACAGGACAGCTGTGTGGAGACTGGTTTGTTTATGTACATAGTAAAAGGACTTGGACAGGACAGCTGTGTGGAGACTGGTTTGTTTATGTACATAGTAAAAGGACTTGGACAGGACAGCTGTGTGGAGACTGGTTTGTTTATGTACATAGTAAAAGGACTTGGACAGGACAGCGGTGTGGAGACTGGTTTGTTTATGTACATAGTAAAAGGACTTGGACAGGACAGCTGTGTGGAGACTGGTTTGTTTATGTACATAGTAAAAGGACTTGGACAGGACAGCTGTGTGGAGACTGGTTTGTTTATGTACATAGTAAAAGGACTTGGACAGGACAGCGGTGTGGAGACTGGTTTGTTTATGTACATAGTAAAAGGACTTGGACAGGACAGCTGTGTGGAGACTGGTTTGTTTATGTACATAGTAAAAGGACTTGGACAGGACAGCGGTGTGGAGACTGGTTTGTTTATGTACATAGTAAAAGGACTTGGACAGGACAGCTGTGTGGAGACTGGTTTGTTTATGTACATAGTAAAAGGACTTGGACAGGACAGCGGTGTGGAGACTGGTTTGTTTATGTACATAGTAAAAGGACTTGGACAGGACAGCGGTGTGGAGATACATAGTAAAAGGACTTGGACAGGACAGCGGTGTGGAGATACATAGTAAAAGGACTTGGACAGGACAGCGGTGTGGAGATACATAGTAAAAGGACTTGGACAGGACAGCGGTGTGGAGACCATTCTTACCACACACAGCAGCCACACCAGCACATAGAGGACCTGGGTCTTGGAGAACAGCTCCATTCCAAACTTTATACACGCCAAGGCTTCCAGGAACGCTATGGCCCTGTGATGTCAGAGACACACACACACACGTCACACACTACAGCTAAGGCTGCTGGGTAATCAGCCAGCTATAGCTGTGTCCCAAATGGCCCCCTATTCCCTCCATGGTGGATAACCTGGTCTAAAGTAGTGCACTATAAAGGGAATAGGGTACCTGTTGGGATGCACACTATGACACCTGTCACCCGGCTGGGTGGTGACATGACAGAGTGAGGGAGAGGAGGGTGAGGGGTGAGAGACGCAGAGAGAATGTGACAGAGAGAGAGGTAAGCTGAGGCCCATGGAAACATGAAACCAGCCCATCTACATGGTCAGATGTTAACATTGCCAACAGTCTTTACTGTAGTGGGAGCTGGAGGGAATAAGTACGATATTCAGATCCCTGCTAAGCGCTAACCAAAATAAACATACTGACAACAGTACACATGCCACACGCACAATGGAAACATGGATAGACAGCATTTTAATGGGATATAAATGGGGGGGAACAAATTATAAAATCACATTTCACAAATGTTTTGTCTACAAAAGTTTCTACGATCCCTTATTCCCCTAAACATGAGAAAACAGTAGAATATACACACCGAGGGTAGTGCCTATGACCCAGTACATCACTGGGGCCAAGCTTCCTGCCATCCAGGACCTATATACTAGGCGGTGTCAGAGGAAGGCCCAAAAAATGTACAAAGTCTCCAGTCACCCAAGTCATAGACTGTTCTCTCTGCTACCGCACGGCAAGCTGCAAGTCTAGGTCCAGAAGACTCCTTAACAGATTCTACCTCCAAATCATAAGACTGCTGAACAAGGAATCAAATGGATACCCGGACTATATACACTGACCCCCCCCCCTTTGTTTTTACACTGCTGCTACTTACTGTTTATTATCTATACATAGTCACTTTACCCCTACCTACATGTACAAATGACCTCCACTAACCTGTACCCCTTACTGTTTATTATCTATACATAGTCACTTTACCCCTACCTACATGTACATATTACCTCCACTAACCTGTACCCCCTTACTGTTTATTATCTATACATAGTCACTTTACCCCTACCTACATGTACAAATGACCTCCACTAACCTGTACCCCTTACTGTTTATTATCTATACATAGTCACTTTACCCCTACCTACATGTACAAATGACCTCCACTAACCTGTACCCCTTACTGTTTATTATCTATACATAGTCACTTTACCCCTACCTACATGTACAAATGACCTCCAACTAACCTGTACCCCTTACTGTTTATTATCTATACATAGTCACTTTACCCCTACCTACATGTACAAATGACCTCCACTAACCTGTACCCCTTACTGTTTATTATCTATACATAGTCACTTTACCCCTACCTACATGTACAAATGACCTCCACTAACCTGTACCCCTTACTGTTTATTATCTATACATAGTCACTTTACCCCTACCTACATGTACAAATGACCTCCACTAACCTGTACCCCTTACTGTTTATTATCTATACATAGTCACTTTATGCACATTGACTCGGTACCGGTACCCCCCTGTATATAGCCTTGTTATTGTTATTTTATTGTGTTATTTAACTTTCTTTATTACTTTAGTTTATTTAGTAAATATTTTCTTAACCGGCATTGTTGGTTCAGGGCTTGTAAGTAAGCATTTCACAGTAAGGTCTACACCTGTTGTATTCGGCACATGTGACTAATAAAGTTTGATTTGATTTAGAGAAGTGTATGTATATGTAAACATAAATAACAGTCAGAATACACCATTCTACTGACTTAGTGATTCCAGTATTATAGAGTATTCTACCCTACACACTCCTACACCATGTGTCTAAGTAATGACTTTAATACAGCCAGTCTTTAATACTCAGGGTTTAGCTGGGGGATAATGGAGCCCATTGTTTTGTAGTGCTACACTGCCAGACTGTCTGTGTCTCTGTGTGTGTGTGTGTGTACAGCCCTAACCAGCTAGAGTTTCTCAGTCCTCCAGGCTGTTAAAGGTGTGTTAATATTAACATTAACCTAGCCTCCATCCCCATGTCTTCACCCTCACACTGCTACAGTTTACATACCAATACGCAGCCCAACGGTAGAAACCATACCGTCAAAGAGCTCTGTTCAGTTGTTGACTAAAGGTAAATCATGGACCTGACGGCTGGCTACTGCAGACGTAGATGTGTATTGTAGTTTAATGGTGTAGATGGCAGACAGCAGAGTAAACAGCTTTATCTCAGACATCATCTACTGTTGTCATGGTAGTAGCTAATGAAATAACTCACCCAAACACCCAGCACTGTGTCCCAACACGCTTACACTGTGTGTCTGTGAGGTAGGCATAGTACTGCCTGAAAAACACAGGGAGAAAACACCACAACAGGTCAGGACAAATACAGGACAGAAAGGCAGACATGTGAACCAGTTTACCACAGACAGAGAGCTGTCCTCTCATAGCCATTAACTCTAGACATGTTGAGATGGAAGAAGAACTGATGTTGGACAAACACTGACGGTATGACTGAGGAGTTTTCTAAAGACTGGTGCACAAGGGGTGCAAATTGGGAGAGAAGGGGGGGGCAGAGGAGAGAGGGGGGGGGGGGAACAGAGGAGAGGAGGACAGAGGAGAGGAGAACAGAGGAGAGGGGGGGAAACAGAGAAGAGAACAGAGGAGAAGAGAAGAGAACAGAGGAGAAGAGAAGAGAACAGAGGAGAAGAGAAGAGAACAGAGGAGAAGAGAAGAGAACAGAGGAGAAGAGAACAGAGGAGAAGAGAACAGAGGAGAAGAGAACAGAGGAGAAGAGAACAGAGGAGAAGAGAACAGAGGAGAGGAGAAGAGAACAGAGGAGAGGAGAAGAGAACAGAGGAGAGAGGGGGGGAGATCAGCCCAGGCGAGGGGTGAGGTCCTACCTCACGGTGGGAGCTGTGATGATGCCGATGAAGAGGATCCGACACCAGCTGAGGGCGTGGCACGCCGGGAACACAAATATGTGCTTCAGGAAGAATGTGTTCAACTCTGTCAGCTATGGAGAAACAGAGGGAGTTATCATAGACACCATCACATAGCCACCCCCCCCACAGGGCTCTACAGAGCTCCCCCCCCCCCCACGGGGCTCTACAGAGCTCCCATCCCCCACCCCACAGGGTTCTACAGAGCTCCCCCCATCCCCCACCCCACAGGGCTCTACAGAGCTCCCCCCCATCCCCCACCCCACAGGGCTCTACAGAGCTCCCCCCCCATCCCCCACCCCACAGGGCTCTACAGAGCTCCCCCCATCCCCCACCCCACAGGGCTCTACAGAGCTCCCCCCATCTCCCACCCCACAGGGCTCTACAGCCACCATTCTACTCACATATGCACTTAAAATATGTTACTGTGTGACCAGGAATATTAATTTAGAAGCACGTGAAGGATTGTAGCTTTATTAGGTCAAATCATTTTCATTGTGCTCCTACATTTCTTGGTGTGTGCCTACATTTTACAACCTAGGCACCCGTGCTACTTGTAAAAAAGGTCAGCGTCGAGCCCTGCCGCATTTCAATCACACTGAATACAGCCACAAATTATTTTTTATTTAACTAGGGAAGTCAGTTAAGAACAAATTCTTATTTACAATGACGGTCTAGGATCAGTGGGTTAACTGCCTTGTTCAGGGGCAGAACAACAGATTTTTACCTTGTCAGCTCAGGGATTCAATCTAGCAACCTGCTGGTTACTGGCCCAACACTCTAACCACTAGGCTACCTGCTGGTTACCGGCCCAACGCTCTACACCACTAGGCTACCTGCTGGTTACTGGCCCAACGCTCTAAACCACTAGGCTACCTGCTGGTTACCGGCCCAACGCTCTAAACCACTAGGCTACCTGCTGGTTACCGGCCCAACGCTCTAAACCACTAGGCTACCTAATGGTTACCGGCCCAACGCTCTAAACCACTAGGCTACCTGCTGGTTACTGGCCCAACGCTCTAAACCACTAGGCTACCTGCCGCCCCAACGCTCAAAACCACTAGGCTACCTGCTGGTTACCGGCCCAACGCTCTAAACCACTAGGCTACCTAATGGTTACCGGCCCAACGCTCTAAACCACTAGGCTACCTGCTGGTTACTGGCCCAACGCTCTAAACCACTAGGCTACCTGCTGGTTACCGGCCCAACGCTCTAAACCACTAGGCTACCTGCTGGTTACCGGCCCAACGCTCTAAACCACTAGGCTACCTGCTGGTTACCGGCCCAACGCTCTAAACCACTAGGCTACCTGCTGGCTACCGGCCCAACGCTCTAAACCACTAGGCTACCTGCTGGCTACCGGCCCAACGCTCTAAACCACTAGGCTACCTGCTGGCTACCGGCCCAACGCTCTAAACCACTAGGCTACCTGCTGGCTACCGGCCCAACGCTCTAAACCACTAGGCTACCTGCTGGTTACCGGCCCAACGCTCTAAACCACTAGGCTACCTGCTGGTTACCGGCCCAACGCTCTAAACCACTAGGCTACCTGCTGGTTACCGGCCCAACGCTCTAAACCACTAGGCTACCTGCTGGCTACCGGCCCAACGCTCTAAACCACTAGGCTACCTGCTGGCTACCGGCCCAACGCTCTAAACCACTAGGCTACCTGCTGGCTACCGGCCCAACGCTCTAAACCACTAGGCTACCTGCTGGCTACCGGCCCAACGCTCTAAACCACTAGGCTACCTGCTGGTTACCGGCCCAACGCTCTAAACCACTAGGCTACCTGCTGGTTACCGGCCCAACGCTCTAAACCACTAGGCTACCTGCTGGTTACCGGCCCAACGCTCTAAACCACTAGGCTACCTGCTGGTTACCGGCCCAACGCTCTAAACCACTAGGCTACCTGCTGGTTACCGGCCCAACGCTCTAAACCACTAGGCTACCTGCTGGTTACCGGCCCAACGCTCTAAACCACTAGGCTACCTGCTGGTTACCGGCCCAACGCTCTAAACCACTAGGCTACCTGCTGGTTACCGGCCCAACGCTCTAAACCACTAGGCTACCTGCTGGTTACCGGCCCAACGCTCTAAACCACTAGGCTACCTGCTGGTTACCGGCCCAACGCTCTAAACCACTAGGCTACCTGCTGGTTACCGGCCCAACGCTCTAAACCACTAGGCTACCTGCTGGTTACCGGCCCAACGCTCTAAACCACTAGGCTACCTGCTGGTTACCGGCCCAACGCTCTAAACCACTAGGCTACCTGCTGGTTACCGGCCCAACGCTCTAAACCACTAGGCTACCTGCTGGTTACCGGCCCAACGCTCTAAACCACTAGGCTACCTGCTGGTTACCGGCCCAACGCTCTAAACCACCTGCTGGTTACCGGCCCAACGCTCTAAACCACCTGCTGGTTACCGGCCCAACGCTCTAAACCACCTGCTGGTTACCGGCCCAACGCTCTAAACCACCTGCTGGTTACCGGCCCAACGCTCTAAACCACCTGCTGGTTACCGGCCCAACGCTCTAAACCACCTGCTGGTTACCGGCCCAACGCTCTAAACCACCTGCTGGTTACCGGCCCAACGCTCTAAACCACCTGCTGGTTACCGGCCCAACGCTCTAAACCACCTGCTGGTTACCGGCCCAACGCTCTAAACCACCTGCTGGTTACCGGCCCAACGCTCTAAACCACCTGCTGGTTACCGGCCCAACGCTCTAAACCACCTGCTGGTTACCGGCCCAACGCTCTAGGCTACCTGCTGGTTACCGGCCCAACGCTCTAAACCACTAGGCTACCTGCTGGTTACCGGCCCAACGCTCTAGGCTACCTGCTGGTTACCGGCCCAACGCTCTAAACCACTAGGCAACCTGCTGGTTACCGGCCCAACGCTCTAAACCACTAGGCTACCTGCTGGCTACTGGCCCAACGCTCTAAACCACTAGGCTACCTGCTGGTTACTGGCCCAACGCTCTAAACCACTAGGCTACCTGCTGGTTACTGGCCCAACGCTCTAGGCTACCTGCTGGTTACTGGCCCAACGCTCTAAACCACTAGGCTACCTGCTGGTTACTGGCCCAACGCTCTAAACCACTAGGCTACCTGCTGGTTACTGGCCCAACGCTCTAAACCACTAGGCTACCTGCTGGTTACTGGCCCAACGCTCTAAACCACTAGGCTACCTGCTGGTTACTGGCCCAACGCACTAACCACTAGGCTACCTGCTGGTTACTGGCCCAACGCTCTAACCCACTAGGCTACCTGCTGGTTACTGGCCCAACGCTCTAAACCACTAGGCTACCTGCTGGTTACCGGCCCAACGCACTAACCACTAGGCTACCTGCTGGTTACTGGCCCAACGCTCTAAACCACTAGGCTACCTGCTGGTTACCGGCCCAACGCTCTAAACCACTAGGCTACCTGCTGGCTACCGGCCCAACGCTCTAAACCACTAGGCTACCTGCTGGTTACCGGCCCAACGCTCTAAACCACTAGGCTACCTGCTGGTTACCGGCCCAACGCTCTAAACCACTAGGCTACCTGCTGGTTACCGGCCCAACGCTCTAAACCACTAGGCTACCTGCTGGTTACCGGCCCAACGCTCTAAACCACTAGGCTACCTGCTGGTTACCGGCCCAACGCTCTAACCCACTAGGCTACCTGCTGGTTACCGGCCCAACGCTCTAACCCACTAGGCTACCTGCTGGTTACTGGCCCAACGCTCTAAACCACTAGGCTACCTGCTGGTTACTGGCCCAACGCTCTAACCACTAGGCTACCTGCTGGTTACTGGCCCAACGCTCTAAACCACTAAACCACCTGCTGGTTACCGGCCCAACGCTCTAAACCACCTGCTGGTTACCGGCCCAACGCTCTAAACCACCTGCTGGTTACCGGCCCAACGCTCTAAACCACCTGCTGGTTACCGGCCCAACGCTCTAAACCACCTGCTGGTTACCGGCCCAACGCTCTAAACCACCTGCTGGTTACCGGCCCAACGCTCTAAACCACCTGCTGGTTACCGGCCCAACGCTCTAAACCACCTGCTGGTTACCGGCCCAACGCTCTAAACCACTAGGCTACCTGCTGGTTACCGGCCCAACGCTCTAAACCACCTGCTGGTTACCGGCCAACGCTCTAAGGCTACCTGCTGGTTACCGGCCCAACGCTCTAACCACTAGGCTACCTGCTGGTTACCGGCCCAACGCTCTAGGCTACCTGCTGGTTACCGGCCCAACGCTCTAAACCACTAGGCAACCTGCTGGTTACCGGCCCAACGCTCTAAACCACTTAGGCTACCTGCTGGCTACTGGCCCAACGCTCTAAACCACTAGGCTACCTGCTGGTTACTGGCCCCAACGCTCTAAACCACTAGGCTACCTGCTGGTTACCGGCCCAACCGCTCTAGGCTACCTGCTGGTTACTGGCCCAACGCTCTAACCACTAGGGGCTACCTGCTGGTTACCGGCCAACGCTCTAAACCACTAGGCTACCTGCTGGTTACCGGGCCCAACGCTCTAAACCACTAGGCTACCTGCTGGTTACCGGCCCAACGCTCTAAACCACTAGGCTACCTGCTGGTTACCGGCCCAACGCTCTAAACCACTAGGCTACCTGCTGGTTACCGGCCCAACGCTCTAAACCACTAGGCTACCTGCTGGTTACCGGCCCAACGCTCTAAACCACTAGGCTACCTGCTGGTTACCGGCCCAACGCTCTAAACCACTAGGCTACCTGCTGGTTACCGGCCCAACGCTCTAACCCACTAGGCTACCTGCTGGTTACCGGCCCAACGCTCTAACCCACTAGGCTACCTGCTGGTTACTGGCCCAACGCTCTAAACCACTAGGCTACCTGCTGGTTACTGGCCCAACGCTCTAACCACTAGGCTACCTGCTGGTTACTGGCCCAACGCTCTAAACCACTAAGCTACCTGCTGGTTACTGGCCCAACGCTCTAGGCTACCTGCTGGTTACTGGCCCAACGCTCTAAACCACTAGGCTACCTGCTGGTTACTGGCCCAACGCTCTAAACCACTAGGCTACCTGCTGGTTACTGGCCCAACGCTCTAGCTACCTGCTGGTTACTGGCCCAACGCTCTAGGCTACCTGCTGGTTACTGGCCCAACGCTCTAAACCACTAGGCTACCTGCTGGTTACTGGCCCAACGCTCTAACCACTAGGCTACCTGCTGGTTACTGGCCCAACGCTCTAAACCACTAAGCTACCTGCTGGTTACTGGCCCAACGCTCTAGGCTACCTGCTGGTTACTGGCCCAACGCTCTAAACCACTAGGCTACCTGCTGGTTACTGGCCCAACGCTCTAAACCACTAGGCTACCTGCTGGTTACTGGCCCAACGCTCTAGCTACCTGCTGGTTACTGGCCCAACGCTCTAGGCTACCTGCTGGTTACTGGCCCAACGCTCTAGGCTACCTGCTGGTTACTGGCCCAACGCTCTAAACCACTAGGCTACCTGCTGGTTACTGGCCCAACGCTCTAAACCACTAGGCTACCTGCTGGTTACTGGCCCAACGCTCTAAACCACTAGGCTACCTGCTGGTTACTGGCCCAACGCTCTAAACCACTAGGCTACCTGCTGGTTACTGGCCCAACGCTCTAAACCACTAGGCTACCTGCTGGTTACTGGCCCAACGCTCTAAACCACTAGGCTACCTGCTGGTTACTGGCCCAACGCTCTAAACCACTAGGCTACCTGCTGGTTACTGGCCCAACGCTCTAAACCACTAGGCTACCTGCTGGTTACTGGCCCAACGCTCTAAACCACTAGGCTACCTGCTGGTTACTGGCCCAACGCTCTAAACCACTAGGCTACCTGCTGGTTACTGGCCCAACGCTCTAAACCACTAGGCTACCTGCTGGTTACTGGCCCAACGCTCTAAACCACTAGGCTACCTGCTGGTTACTGGCCCAACGCTCTAAACCACTAGGCTACCTGCTGGTTACTGGCCCAACGCTCTAAACCACTAGGCTACCTGCTGGTTACTGGCCCAACGCTCTAAACCACTAGGCTACCTGCTGGTTACTGGCCCAACGCTCTAAACCACTAGGCTACGTGCTGGTTACTGGCCCAACGCTCTAAACCACTAGGCTACCTGCTGGTTACTGGCCCAACGCTCTAAACCACTAGGCTACCTGCTGGTTACTGGCCCAACGCTCTAAACCACTAGGCTACCTGCTGGTTACTGGCCCAACGCTCTAAACCACTAGGCTACCTGCTGGTTACTGGCCCAACGCTCTAAACCACTAGGCTACCTGCTGGTTACTGGCCCAACGCTCTAAACCACTAGGCTACCTGCTGGTTACTGGCCCAACGCTCTAAACCACTAGGCTACCTGCTGGTTACTGGCCCAACGCTCTAAACCACTAGGCTACCTGCTGGTTACTGGCCCAACGCTCTAAACCACTAGGCTACCTGCTGGTTACTGGCCCAACGCTCTAAACCACTAGGCTACCTGCTGGTTACTGGCCCAACGCTCTAAACCACTAGGCTACCTGCTGGTTACTGGCCCAACGCTGTAAACCACTAGGCTACCTGCTGGTTACTGGCCCAATGCTCTAACCACTAGGCTACCTGCTGGTTACTGGCCCAACGCTGTAAACCACTAGGCTACCTGCTGGTTACTGGCCCAATGCTGTAAACCACTAGGCTACCTGCTGGTTAATGGCCCAACGCTCTAAACCACTAGGCTACCTGCTGGTTACTGGCCCAACGCTCTAACCACTAGGCTACCTGCTGCCCCAACGCTCTAACCACTAGGCTACCTGCCGCCCCAACTAACTCCTCCCTCTCTCTACCTCCCAAATGAGGAAGTAGAATACATAGCCTAGCTATGGATTACAAACTATAACAGTGAACCTGAACCATGTCAACATTTGGACCCACCCACCCACAGTTTGACCCTGCGCTTCTCATCATCCACAGTACAGCATAATGAAGAGACTGGAACCAGACTGTCTCAACACGCTGTCATTTGGCCCTGAGCCTGTGTGTGTCTCTCTCTCTGTGTAGAGATAGTCTCATTTGGCCCTGAGCCTGGGTGTGTCTCTCTCTCAGTGTAGAGATAGTCTTATTTGGCCCTGAGCCTGTCTAGAGGCCCTCTGGAGAGAGAGCAGCTAAACTGTAGCTACTCCTGAGGACTCTCTCTCTCTACCTTTGCTCTCCCCTCCTCCCTAGTCACCCACCCCTCCACAATCTCCCCCCTCTCTCTCCCCGAACCCCTCGTCAAGCTACTCTCAAAGACTGGGTAATTACTATTTCAAGCCCCCAGAGTGTTGGGAACGGGAGACAGAGGGGGAGGGAGGGAGGGGAGAGAGACTAGTCCATTTCTCCACCACACAAAAAGCAGAGAAGCTGCTCAGCTTTTCATCACCATGGCAGCCAGTATTGAGGATAAAAGGGGGGGTGAAGGAGTATTGGCAGATATGGGGGGCTCTCTGGCTGGGACCTGGATTGTATTCATTAGGCAAGAAATAGAAGACAACGGACTAAAACAGGGAGGGACTACTAGAACTTTTCCAACAAGAAATGCTCGTTTTCATTTTCCATTGTAATAATGGTTTTGCTACAGTGTTCCCTAATGAATACCACCCTGGGTTGATGATGTAAAGCACTGGAACTTATTCAAGTTCACCATCTATCCATACATCTCACGGTGTGGTGGGGCTGTCCCCTGTCCAGAAACTGTCACGTCTTCCGGCTAGTTTTTCACTCTTTAAGTAATGAGTTTTCAATAAGAACATGCCAGGCAGAATCCCCATATACCATAGCAGTCAAAAGTTTGGACACACCTACTCATTCCAGGGTTTCTTTTTTATTTTTACTATTTTCTACATTGTAGAATAATAGTGAAGACATCAAAACTATGAAAAAACACATACAGAATCATGCAGTAAATATTTTATATTTGAGATTCTTCAAAGTAGCCACCATTTGCCTTGACAGCTTTGCATTCTACAATGTAGAAAATAGTTTTAAAAAAGAAACCCTGGAATGAGTAGGTGTGTCCAAACTTTTGACTGCTATGGTATATGGGGATTCTGCCTGGCATGTTCTTTTTGAAAACTCATTACTTAAAGCTAACCCCCGTCAGACCAGAACTCCCCATATACCTAGTGCTAACCGCTAACCCCTGTCAGACCAGAACTCCCCATATACCTAGTGCTAACCCCCGTCAGACCAGAACTCCCCATATACCTAGTACTAACCGCTAACCCGTCAGACCAGAACTCCCCATATACCTAGTGCTAACCGCTAACCCCCGTCAGACCAGAACGCCCCATATACCTAGTGCTAACCGCTAACCCCTGTCAGACCAGAACTCCCCATATACCTAGTGCTAACCGCTAACCCCCGTCAGACCAGAACTCCCCATATACCTAGTGCTAACCGCTAACCCCCGTCAGACCAGAACTCCCCATATACCTAGTGCTAACCCCTGTCAGACCAGAACTCCCCATATACCTAGTGCTAACCCCCGTCAGACCAGAACTCCCCATATACCTAGTGCTAACCCCTGTCAGACCAGAACTCCCCATATACCTAGTGCTAACCCCCGTCAGACCAGAACTCCCCATATACCTAGTGCTAACCCCCGTCAGACCAGAACTCCCCATATACCTAGTGCTAACCCCCGTCAGACCAGAACTCCCCATATACCTAGTGCTAACCGCTAACCCCTGTCAGACCAGAACTCCCCATATACCTAGTGCTAACCCCTGTCAGACCAGAACTCCCCATATACCTAGTGCTAACCGCTAACCACCGTCAGACCAGAACTCCCCATATACCTAGTGCTAACCGCTAACCCCTGTCAGACCAGAACTCCCCATATACCTAGTGCTAACCGCTAACCCCTGTCAGACCAGAACTCCCCATATACCTAGTGCTAACCCCTGTCAGACCAGAACTCCCCATATACCTAGTACTAACCGCTAACCCCTGTCAGACCAGAACTCCCCATATACCTAGTGCTAACCCCCGTCAGACCAGAACTCCCCATATACCTAGTGCTAACCGCTAACCCCTGTCAGACCAGAACTCCCCATATACCTAGTGCTAACCCCCGTCAGACCAGAACTCCCCATATACCTAGTGCTAACCGCTAACCCCCGTCAGACCAGAACTCCCCATATACCTAGTGCTAACCGCTAACCCCCGTCAGACCAGAACTCCCCATATACCTAGTGCTAACCGCTAACCCCCGTCAGACCAGAACTCCCCATATACCTAGTGCTAACCGCTAACCCCCGTCAGACCAGAACTCCCCATATACCTAGTGCTAACCCCCGTCAGACCAGAACTCCCCATATACCTAGTGCTAACCGCTAACCCCTGTCAGACCAGAACTCCCCATATACCTAGTGCTAACCGCTAACCCCCGTCAGACCAGAACTCCCCATATACCTAGTGCTA
Source organism: Salmo salar (assembly GCF_965601325.2). Classification (NCBI taxonomy): domain Eukaryota; kingdom Metazoa; phylum Chordata; class Actinopteri; order Salmoniformes; family Salmonidae; genus Salmo; species Salmo salar. Next base: position 87,600,315 of record NC_138295.1, read on the forward strand.
ACCGCTAACCCCCGTCAGACCAGAACTCCCCATATACCTAGTGCTAACCGCTAACCCCTGTCAGACCAGAACTCCCCATATACCTAGTGCTAACCCCCGTCAGACCAGAACTCCCCATATACCTAGTGCTAACCGCTAACCCCTGTCAGACCAGAACTCCCCATATACCTAGTGCTAACCGCTAACCACCGTCAGACCAGAACTCCCCATATACCTAGTGCTAACCGCTAACCCCTGTCAGACCAGAACTCCCCATATACCTAGTGCTAACCGCTAACCCCTGTCAGACCAGAACTCCCCATAGATCTAGTGCTAACCCGTCAGACCAGAACTCCCCATATACCTAGTGCTAACCGCTAACCCCGGTCAGACCAGAACACCCCATATAACTAGTGCTAACCGCTAACCACCGTCAGACCAGAACTCCCCATATACCTAGTGCTAACCGCTAACCCCCGTCAGACCAGAACTCCCCATATACCTAGTGCTAACCCCCGTCAGACCAGAACTCCCCATATACCTAGTGCTAACCCCCGTCAGACCAGAACTCCCCATATACCTAGTGCTAACCACCGTCAGACCAGAACTCCCCATATACCTAGTGCTAACCGCTAACCACCGTCAGACCAGAACTCCCCATATACCTAGTGCTAACCGCTAACCCCTGTCAGACCAGAACTCCCCATATACCTAGTGCTAACCCCTGTCAGACCAGAACTCCCCATATACCTAGTGCTAACCCCTGTCAGACCAGAACTCCCCATATACCTAGTACTAACCGCTAACCCCTGTCAGACCAGAACTCCCCATATACCTAGTGCTAACCGCTAACCCCCGTCAGACCAGAACTCCCCATATACCTAGTGCTAACCCCTGTCAGACCAGAACTCCCCATATACCTAGTGCTAACCCCCGTCAGACCAGAACTCCCCATATACCTAGTGCTAACCCCTGTCAGACCAGAACTCCCCATATACCTAGTGCTAACCCCCGTCAGACCAGAACTCCCCATATACCTAGTGCTAACCCCTGTCAGACCAGAACTCCCCATATACCTAGTGCTAACCCCCGTCAGACCAGAACTCCCCATATACCTAGTACTAACCGCTAACCCCTGTCAGACCAGAACTCCCCATATACCTAGTACTAACCGCTAACCCCTGTCAGACCAGAACTCCCCATATACCTAGTGCTAACCCCCGTCAGACCAGAACTCCCCATATACCTAGTGCTAACCGCTAACCCCTGTCAGACCAGAACTCCCCATATACCTAGTGCTAACCGCTAACCCCCGTCAGACCAGAACTCCCCATATACCTAGTGCTAACCGCTAACCCCCGTCAGACCAGAACTCCCCATATACCTAGTGCTAACCGCTAACCCCCGTCAGACCAGAACTCCCCATATACCTAGTGCTAACCCCTGTCAGACCAGAACTCCCCATATACCTAGTGCTAACCCCTGTCAGACCAGAACTCCCCATATACCTAGTGCTAACCGCTAACCCCTGTCAGACCAGAACTCCCCATATACCTAGTGCTAACCCCTGTCAGACCAGAACTCCCCATATACCTAGTGCTAACCGCTAACCCCTGTCAGACCAGAACTCCCCATATACCTAGTGCTAACCGCTAACCCCTGTCAGACCAGAACTCCCCATATACCTAGTGCTAACCCCTGTCAGACCAGAACTCCCCATATACCTAGTGCTAACCCCTGTCAGACCAGAACTCCCCATATACCTAGTACTAACCGCTAACCCCTGTCAGACCAGAACTCCCCATATACCTAGTGCTAACCGCTAACCCCCGTCAGACCAGAACTCCCCATATACCTAGTGCTAACCCCTGTCAGACCAGAACTCCCCATATACCTAGTGCTAACCCCCGTCAGACCAGAACTCCCCATATACCTAGTGCTAACCCCTGTCAGACCAGAACTCCCCATATACCTAGTGCTAACCCCCGTCAGACCAGAACTCCCCATATACCTAGTGCTAACCCCCGTCAGACCAGAACTCCCCATATACCTAGTGCTAACCCCCGTCAGACCAGAACTCCCCATATACCTAGTACTAACCGCTAACCCCTGTCAGACCAGAACTCCCCATATACCTAGTACTAACCGCTAACCCCTGTCAGACCAGAACTCCCCATATACCTAGTGCTAACCGCTAACCCCCGTCAGACCAGAACTCCCCATATACCTAGTGCTAACCGCTAACCCCTGTCAGACCAGAACTCCCCATATACCTAGTGCTAACCGCTAACCCCCGTCAGACCAGAACTCCCCATATACCTAGTGCTAACCGCTAACCCCCGTCAGACCAGAACTCCCCATATACCTAGTGCTAACCGCTAACCCCCGTCAGACCAGAACTCCCCATATACCTAGTGCTAACCGCTAACCCCCGTCAGACCAGAACTCCCCATATACCTAGTGCTAACCCCTGTCAGACCAGAACTCCCCATATACCTAGTGCTAACCCCTGTCAGACCAGAACTCCCCATATACCTAGTGCTAACCGCTAACCCCTGTCAGACCAGAACTCCCCATATACCTAGTGCTAACCCCTGTCAGACCAGAACTCCCCATATACCTAGTGCTAACCGCTAACCCCTGTCAGACCAGAACTCCCCATACACCTGGTGCAGTCAGGCCAGATAGACTTTGACCAGGGCCCTAAAGTAGTGCACTATAGGGTGTTATTGGACATGGGTGCATTAGAAATAGAATGACAGTTGTACGTTTGAACCCAGAAACATACCTGCCAGATGACAGTTGTACGTTTGAACCCAGAAACATACCTGCCAGATGATCATGAAGAGGTAGACCCCGGTGACGCGCTGCAGGGAAGACTTGGGGTCAAACCAGCGGACGTAGGTCCAGCTAGCCGGGGTGAACTGGAGCGCAGCACGTTTGATCTTCCCTGTCGTGGTGTGGATGTCCCTGGACAGGTAGAGAGAGACACACACACATGGCAGAAGAGTTAACTTTTTGTATGTCTATTCACAAGCCTTGTTAATTAACACACAGCTAACTAGGGTGAAAACAATGCCATTACATAAATCATTCAAGTCCACCTCATTACCAGGCAACGGGCCTGATAATGCTAAACGAATGCTAAACTGTAAGTGGCTCTGGATCAGAGAGTCTCTGACAAATGACTAAAAGGTCAATGTAAAAATGTAGGAAGTCAATTTCCATACGGTTTTGTTTCTGAGACGTGAACAAATGTCACTCTATTCCCTAGATACAGTAAGTAGCCTTGTCTGAGCCAGAACGGCCCATAGGGCAGAAGCAGATCTCCTGTTTAGTTAGTGTGAGGCAGCTTGACGAACAAGTACACCCCCAGGACAGGACGCTATTGCAGAGCCCCATGGGCCCTGGTCAAAAGAACTGCTCTAATACAGGGAAAAGGGTGCCAATTGGGACACAGCCAGTAAAGTGAGGGAGGGAGGGGACCTACATGATGATGGAGGCCCAGTGGTAGGGCTCGGAGGATCTACATGATGATGGAGGCCCAGTGGTAGGGCTAGGAGGACCTACATGATGATGGAGGCCCAGTGGTAGGGCTCGGAGGACCTACATGATGATGGAGGCCCAGTGGTAGGGCTCGGAGGACCTACATGATGATGGAGGCCCAGTGGTAGGGCTCGGAGGACCTACATGATGATGGAGGCCCAGTGGTAGGGCTCGGAGGACCTACATGATGATGGAGGCCCAGTGGTAGGGCTCGGAGGACCTACATGATGATGGAGGCCCAGTGGTAGGGCTAGGAGGACCCACATGATGATGGAGGCCCAGTGGTAGGGCTAGGAGGACCTACACTAAATAGCCAAAAGTATGTGGACATCCCTTCAAATTAGTGGATTCGGCAATTTCAGCTACACCCGGTTGCTGACCTGTATATAAAAATCGAGCACACAGCCATGCAATCTCCATAGACAAACATTGGCAGTAGAATGGCACGTACTGAAGAGCTCAGTGACTATCAACGTGGCACCGTCATAGGATGCCACCTTTCCAACAAGTCAGTTCATCAAATGTCTGCCCTGTTAGAGCTGCTCCGGTCAACTGTAAGTGCTGTTATTGTGAAGTGGAAACGTCTAGGAGCAACAACATCTCAGCCGTGAAGTGGTAGGCCACACAAGCTCACAGAACAGGACCGCTGAGTGCTGAAGCGAGTAAAAATTGTCTGTCCTCGGTTGCAACACTCACAACGACTTCCAAACTGCCTCTGGAAGCAACGTCAGCACAAGAACTGTTCGTCGCGAGCTTCATGAAATGGGTTTCCATGGCCGAGCAGCCGCACACAAACCTAAGATCACCATGCGCAATGCCAAGCTTCGGCTAGAGTGGTGTAAAGCTCTCCACCATTGGACTCTGGAAAAGTGGAAATGTGTTCTCTAGAGTGATGAATCACGCTTCACCATCTGGCAGTCAGACGGAAGAATCTGGGTTTGACAGAAAAATGGTCTGGGTCTGTTTTTCATGGTTCGGGAAGGGAAATCTTAACACTACAGCATACAATAACATTCTAGATGACTCTGTACTCCTAACTTTATGGCAAACATTTGGGAAAGGCCCTTTCCTGTTTCAGCAACAGCCCCCGACCCTACTAATGCTCATGGCTGAATGGAAGCAAGTGCCCACAGTAATGTTCCAACATCTAGTGGAAAGCCTTCCCAGAATTGTTGAGGCTGTTATAGCAGAAAGGGGGGGGGGGCTAACTCAATTTTTATGACCATGATTTTGGAATGAGATGTTTGATGAGCAGGTGTCCATATACTTTTGTGTACCCGATGGAGGCCCAGTGACAGGGTCAGGAGGACCTACCCGATGGAGGCCCAGTGACAGGGTCAGGAGGACCTACCCGATGGAGGCCCAGTGACAGGGTCAGGAGGACCTACCCGATGGAGGCCCAGTGGTAGGGTTACGGGAACCTACTTGATGGAGGCCCAGTGGTAGGGTTACGGGAACCTACTTGATGGAGGCCCAGTGACAGGGTCAGGAGGACCTACTTGATGGAGGCCCAGTGGTAGGGTTATGGGTACCTACTTGATGGAGGCCCAGTGGTAGGGTTATGGGTACCTACTTGATGGAGGCCCAGTGGTAGGGTTATGGGTACCTACTTGATGGAGGCCCAGTGGTAGGGTTATGGGTACCTACTTGATGGAGGCCCAGTGGTAGGGTTATGGGTACCTACTTGATGGAGGCCCAGTGGTAGGGTTATGGGTACCTACTTGATGGAGGCCCAGTGGTAGGGTTATGGGTACCTACTTGATGGAGGCCCAGTGGTAGGGTTATGGGTACCTACTTGATGGAGGCCCAGTGGTAGGTCCTCATCTCCAGGAAGCGACAGACAGTCATACCCATCCAGATGCCTCCTCCATTACACAACAGGATGTCCAGGATCAGCTGGTCCCACCAGCACTCAGCAAAGTTAGGCAGCAGGTGCATGAAGAACAGCTGAGGAGGAGAGGAGAGGATGAGGAGGGGGAAAAGAGGGAGAGGAATCATTTCTAGCTCTCCTAAACTCCTTCTCTGACACTCTCCTATCCAAATGTTCTGATATTTTTTGTGTGTGTGTGTGTTCGTGCTTTGGGGTGTGTGTGTGTGTGTACCTCAGTGAGCTCCCAGGTGATGCTGATGGTCCAACAGAGGCCGTAGCTGCGGATGAGCAGGGCCTTCATGCCCCAACCCCAGAAGTGACTGAAGGCAAATATGTCAAAGTGGCTCAGGATTCGCTCCCAGGTGATCACGTGACAATTCACCGCATACTCCTACAAGCAGAGCACAGCGGCCAGAGCCGACATCAACAACATCCAATCAGAACAAGAGCATGAAAAAGTGAGTGTTGGTGCTAGAAGAGGGCTGTATCCTGTTTCTCCACCCTTTTCCCCAATGTGTGGACTTGCACACTTCCCATCATAGATTAAAAGCATTGGATTGGGGTAAGTATTGGCTGGAAGGAGTTTCCCAATTGTTAAAAGGCATGACAGAAAGTGTGCACCTCAGGTGGAGAATCAGGAAGTGGCCGAGGTCAATGTGCTAACAAAGAGACTGATTGCTAAGAGATCCAAAACTGATAGTAAAGAAAGGGTGCGTCCCAAATGGCACTCTATTCCCCTATTATAACGCACTACTTTTGACCACGGCTCTAGTGAAAAGTAGTGCACTCTATAGGGAACAGGGTGAGTTGGGATGCAGCCACAGAGACTGATAGGAGAGCAAGGCTGCTGCTTACTCACCATGATGTCAGCCTCCCGGGTGGCGTAGCGCAGGTTGGGGTCCAGCCAGTACATGACGTTCTTCACCTGCTCCCAGTTTAGGAAGATGATGAACACCAGGAACAGGAAGTACAGCACACTCAGACCTGACCAGACCATAACAGGAAGATGTCAGATCAGAAACAGGAAGTACAGCACACTCAGACCTGACAATAACAGAGATATCAGATCACCAGGAACAGGAAGTACAGCACACTCACACCTGGCGATAACAGAGTAATAACAGATTAAGCGGAATCTCATTCAATCAGGGTAAAACTGGTTTCAGCTATTTAGAAAGCCCTTTTTACGTCAACAGCTGTCAGAAAGTAGGCCTAAACCCCAAAGAGCAACCGAAGCAGAAGCACAGTGGCCAGGAAACACTCCCTAGAAGGAAGGAACCTATAAAGAAACCTAGAGAGAGTACCAACTCTCATGAATTGGGTGGATAATTCATGGTTAAGCTCATTCAAAGTGAACTGGAATGGTAGCTAGGCCTATACAAAAAAAGGGATTGTTATATTTGTCACTTAATGTCACTCACCGAAAACTATTCGCCATATCGCCGGATGTGGTCTGGTAAATGGTCCTAGAGAGAGATGTGTCAAACAACATGGAATCAACAACTTCATCCACACAGAAGAGTTACAGGGCTGGTACAATGACATGTGGAGATGTCTGACACATACAACGTTTTAATCTCAACATATTATTGCACCAGCACAATGTTTTAATCTCAACATATTAGTGTACCAACACAACTTTATTACCAGGACCTGGTGTAACAGAGTTACTTCCATCCCTCTCCTCACCCCAACCTGGGCTCGAACCAGGGACCCTCTGAACACAGACAACAGTCACCCTCGAAGCATCGTTACCCATCACACCACAAAAGCCACGGCCCTTGCAGAGTAAGGGAAACAACTACTTCAAGATCTCAGAGCGAGTGACATCACCGTTTCAAACGCTACTAGCGCACACTAGCTAGCCATTTCACACCGGTTACACTAGCACCCTATTCCCTATATAGTACACTACATATGACCAGAGCCCAGGTATAAAGTAGTGCACTATATAGGGATTAGGGTGCCATTTGATGTCAGAAGCAGCTTGGACAAGCTTGTCCTTACCGTTAGGGAAGGCCAGAACACTGATGACCAGGAAGAAGGAGATGACCAGGATGAGGCCCACCCACAAGTTAGCGTCTTCGTTTGTCTCATCCCTAACATAACAAAAAGGATTATTAACACACACCAACACCAGCATTAACACATTTCAGAGTCAGTGAGATAAAAACAGTTAGAAAAGTGATGCACTGATGGGACAGGTGGGTTTGAAACCCAGATTATATTCCCACCTCTGTCCCCACATATCCTGCTGTACTGTACTCTCCTTCAATCCCACTTATTAAAGATCAGTGAGAGGGCTGAAATGATATTAGAATTCACTCATCACTGCAGAGTGACCGACTCCAGACACCACCCATTCCATTTGGTTATTGAGGATAAACCACTCTTGATGAGAGCAGCAGATAAGGGATTTGTCCCAAATGGCACCCCATTCCACATAGTGAAATACTTTTGACCAGGGCGCTATATGGAATAGGATGCCATTTGGACACAGACAAGCTGTGCATCATGGGCTGCGTTCAGAACGCAAAAACGTAGCGGAAACGGTGCTGTACGAACGACCAGTTGAAAAACGGGAGAGGTTGGGTTGTGAGTTCAAAATGCACCGCTCTCCTTTAAAATACGTAACTTATTGCTTCAACCACAGCCTGCCACACCCAACAAACGGCGCAAAGTACCTCAAAGACTGTTCAAGAACGTTCAATGCAAACGGTTCCGCAACGTAGCAAATGTTCAATCGAACTGAACGCACCCATGATGTAAGCAACGGCTAGATGCATCTTGCAGATAAAAATGGACCACCAGGAACCAGGATGGGAGATCCTTCCCCACAGTATAGAAAACATACAAACGTGGCACTTTGCCACAATGTGGCAAATAATCAGCCCACTTGCTACATCGTAACCAAACAAATTAAACATTCTCCTTCATTCGAGACGAGAGAGAGGAGCCAGATGGTCAGTCCCGCAGCAGAGAACTTAAACTAGCTAACTACTTCATCGAAAGACCTAAGTTACACATGTCAATTGTCGGAAATACTAGCGAACTGAATTACTTTTTGACTGCATAAACAAACACTTAGCTGTTCTGGCAGTTGGCCCAGTCAATATCGTTAGCATGTAGCTAGCTACTGTTAACTACCAGTAGTTAACTGGCTAACCACTCTACTTACCTTGTAAATGCGAAATACATCAAGCTGAGCACTGTGCATGTTAACAGTGTTATTGTGTGCGGCTTATAGAAAAAGTCCAGTGTAATATCCTCCACTTGCTGCTCGTTGATCATACGGAAATGCATCCTGTAGTTCACATCATCTTTGCCTATGGTCCGCGATTCGTACCCATATCCGGACGCCATAACTGCGGGAGGGCGACCAGAGGAATCCGCTTCACCTCCTGCGGGCTCCTTTAGATTGACGTTCAGCGAAATGAATGATTCATGTTGTCCTCTAGTAAAGACCAAAACGACCAGACGCACGTCCGTTAAATATGTGCGCAACAGCACAACCTAAAGAAAAACAGTCACGCATGAACTGCTGCCTTCTTGCGAGTGCGAACATCACGGGTTAAATTTACTGAAACGTTTTAGGGGAAAAGAAACTCGATTTTTTGATTGGTTTGTAAGTCTAGGGGAGTACCACTATGGAAAGCCGAAGGGTTCAGTTTATGAGATCAATCACGCGCTATTTTCTTAACGTTTGTAAACCACCAAGACAAACCCACATAAATAGAATGGATTATATTTCTATGGTTAAACCAAGGTCAGTTCCACACCGCGTGAAGTTATTTACGTTCATGTCACAGGAGGGCAAAAAGTTATATGAATATTTTCCAACCACAAGCATTGATGTCACGAGTGTCCTGACCTACATTATTCCTAACCTACATTATTACTAACCTAAATTATTCCTAACCTACATTAGTTATCTGAAAAGCGGGAGAGATCGTCATCAAATCACTGCATTATGAAAAGCCATTAGTAAAATGGATATCATTATCATTCTCTGTTAGGGCTTCACATAATGTATGAAAAACCATCAGCATGGACATTATAATAATAGAATAGAACATCATGGAATAAAACAACGTTGTTCTACTGTCCACTGAGGCTGGGAATCGCCAGGGATGTCACGATAAGATATTATCACGATAACTTTGGTGCGAACACCCAGAGAAATGATTTAGTGTAGAGGTGCTGACTAACTGCAAATAAACTGTAAGCTATAAAACAAAGAAAGATAGTCACACTCTATATATCACCTCCCAGTAATTTATTGGGTTAAACACCAACGTTTTGGTCACACTGAAGAAGGCACAGTGAGGCAGAAACGTTGGTGTTTTACCCAATACATTACTGGGAGTTTATACATAGAATGTGTGACTCTCTTTGTTTATTTTTATACCAAACATATTGCTCACCATATGCTGTTGTCTGTGATACAATATGTTTGTACCATGTTTTGTGCTGCTACCATGTTCGGTTTCTACCATGTTGTTGTCATGTTGTGTTGCTACCATGCTGTATTGTCATGTGTTGCTGCCTTGCTATGTTGTTGTCTTAGGTCTGTCTTTATGTACAGTAGTGTTGTGTTGTCTCTCTTGTCTTGATGTGTGTTTTGTCCTATATATATATATATATATATTTTTTTTTTTGGAGCCCTGCCCCATCCCCATAAATAACAATTTGTTCTTAACTGGCTTGCCTAGTTAAATAAAGGTCAAATTAAAATTAAAAAGAGCCATGAGAAAACAAGTTTTGATCAGTCATGGAAATAAAAGTGCTGAAAACCAATTGGCTCCCTATTTAAAAAGAAGATGGAGAACAAGCTATGAAGGAAAAATACTGGAGTTTTGGAGCAGGTACAGCAAACTAGAGCAAAAATAATATTGCAAAAATGTCCAAATGATACGATATATTGTCAAAACTAATATCCTGATATGTAACTGTGGATTATTTCCCCCATCACTACTGTCTACTGTCAACTTGACTAATGATCTCTTGTTTACCAACTAAACATCATAATGACTGTATTGCCCCACAGTCTGGTATTTTTGCACATAGCCTAATGTTATCTATTTCTGTGCCTCTGACACCCTCAAGTGGTGACTTTTAGGGCTTGATAAAGCCTATCAGAAACAAAATAGTCTCTGCCCAGTCAAAGAACTTCTCTATCCTGGCACCACAACAGTAGAACCAGCTTCCCCTTGAAGTTAGGACAGCAGAGTCCCTGCCCATCTTCTGAAAACATCTGAAACCCTATCTCTTCAAAGAGTATCTTATATAATCCCACGCCCCCCCCCCCCCCGCACCCTCAAAATGCCTTTCGTGAACTAACTCGCGTACTTGACTTTCCCCTACTAGCTCTGACTTTACTGATTAGCTCTGGGATTTTGCCTGTGCTTACCCCCATTCCATGTAGCCTGAAAAACTCCCCAGTCCTTAACGATTACAAACATCAAATCAAATCAAATTGTATTTGTCACATGCGCCCAAAACAACAGGTGTAGACCTTACAGTGAAATGCTTACTTACAAGCCCTTAACCAAAAATGCAGTTACAAAAAAAAAAAGTGTTAAGTAAAAAATAGGTAAGTAAAAAATAAAAGTAACATATAATTAAAGAGCAGCAGTAAAGTAACAGTAGCGAGGCTATATACAGGGGGTGCCAGTACAGTCAATGTGCGGGGGCACCGGTTAAAGTTCCTTGGTGTCCACAAGCTGTTGAGCTGTTTTAAAACTTCTCTTTTGTGGAAACTCACATGCACCCTGCTAACGCCCCAGAGGCCTGAGTGTTGTGCTTCTCAGGGGCCACTCCGGGTAGTGTGGTGTAGGTGACACAGCATCAGCACATCAAGCCTAGACCCTAGACCTCTGTTAAAACAAACCTCAATTATGTCGAAAGAAATAGTTCCTCTCTGAGAACTCATGTACTTCTCAGTCTCACCAAAATAAAATGCCATATAACATATAAAATATATACAGAATATTCAATTAAAAATAACAAAAATCATTTTATTTTTTGATCGTGCTATTCATTGGTGATCATTTGTAGTTTAGTAAGTCCTATTTTTTGGTATATTATCTAAGAGTTGGTTGGAAAATATTCTGTTCGCTTTGGTGCATAAAATATAGCTGTATTATTATGACAACATGATCAGGAAGGCAGGGAATTACAGGTCTATTGTTACAAAAAGAAGACATCAAACAATACATGTTTATATTCATTTTAGTCAGATACAAGTCAAATGAAAATATAGCCTACATTTTAAAATGTAATTTTTACTATTATTAACCTTTAACCTGTAATTTTATTAACCTTTATTTAATTAGGCAAGTCAGTTAAGAACAAATTCTTATTTCCAATGACAGCCTACCGGTTAACAGGGGGTTAACTGCCTTGTTCAGGGGCAGAATGACAGATTTTTACCTTGTCAGCTCGGGGATTCAATCCAGCAAGCTTTCGGTTACTGCCCCAACACTCTAACCACTAGGCTACCTGCCGCCCCTATTACACTATTAATCACTATTACATCATAGGTAATCACTATTACATCATAATACATAATAAGTCATCAATACTACATTACAGGTAATCACTACCACACCGTAGGTAATCACTACTACATCATAGGTAACGACTACTACATCATAGATAATCACTACTACATTATAGGTAATCAATACTACGTCATAATAACAAACACAAAGTGAAGACTATCTGTATCCACTATAAATTGGCACAAGTAAAACAAATGTCATACAAGTTTAGTAATGATTTCACTTAATTGTTTGTTGTTTGTTCATACGTCCTGCTTCAGGGTGACCATGGGCTGGAGAGAGAAATTGCAAGAATCTTATTTTATTTATTTAACCATACAGGAAGTCATCATTGAGACCCATGTCTCTTTTTTGAGTGAGCTCTGCAAGGAATGTGTTTGGTTATTTAGTGTGTGCACTCAGTAAATACACTTGTCACTATATAAGAAGTATATATATAATTATATGTACACTCCAGTATAATAAATGTATACAGTCTCACCAGAATGTTCAGCCCAGTCAGTATAATAAACAGTAGAGTCTCACCAGAATGTTCAGCCCAGTCAGTATAATAAACAGTAGAGTCTCACCAGAATGTTCAGCCCAGTCAGTATAATAAACAGTAGAGTCTCACCAGAATGTTCAGCCCAGTCAGTATAATAAACAGTAGAGTCTCACCAGAATGTTCAGCCCAGTCAGTATAATAAACAGTAGAGTCTCACCAGAATGTTCAGCCCAGTCAGTATAATAAACAGTAGAGTCTCACCAGAATGTTCAGCCCAGTCAGTATAATAAACAGTAGAGTCTCACCAGAATGTTCAGCCCAGTCAGTATAATAAACAGTAGAGTCTCACCAGAATGTTCAGCCCAGTCAGTATAATAAACAGTCTCACCAGAATGTTCAGCCCAGTCAGTATAATAAACAGTAGAGTCTCACCAGAATGTTCAGCCCAGTCAGTATAATAAACAGTAGTCTCACCAGAATGTTCAGCCCAGTCAGTATAATAAACAGTAGAGTCTCACCAGAACGTTCAGCCCAGTCAGTATAATAAACAGTAGAGTCTCACCAGAATGTTCAGCCCAGTCAGTATAATAAACAGTAGAGTCTCACCAGAATGTTCAGCCCAGTCAGTATAATAAACAGTAGAGTCTCACCAGAATGTTCAGCCCAGTCAGTATAATAAACAGTAGAGTCTCACCAGAATGTTCAGCCCAGTCAGTATAATAAACAGTAGAGTCTCACCAGAATGTTCAGCCCAGTCAGTATAATAAACAGTAGAGTCTCACCAGAATGTTCAGCCCAGTCAGTATAATAAACAGTAGAGTCTCACCAGAATGTTCAGCCCAGTCAGTATAATAAACAGTAGAGTCTCACCAGAATGTTCAGCCCAGTCAGTATAATAAACAGAGTCTCACCAGAATGTTCAGCCCAGTCAGTATAATAAACAGTAGAGTCTCACCAGAATGTTCAGCCCAGTCAGTATAATAAACAGAGTCTCACCAGAATGTTCAGCCCAGTCAGTATAATAAACAGTAGAGTCTCACCAGAATGTTCAGCCCAGTCAGTATAATAAACAGAGTCTCACCAGAATGTTGAAGTGCTGTCTGCACACTGCTTTACTCTCCCAGTAGATCACCACCATGGCAACAACCAGTTCAATGACCAGGAGAACTACAATCATCCATTTGATTCCAGAAAATACCTGACAAAGTAAAGAGAATAGTAACTTAATACACTAATAACTTAATAACTTAATACAATAATAACTTAACTTATTACGCTAATAACTTAATACACTAATAACTTAACTTAACTTAATACACTAATAACTTAATACACTAATAACTTAATCACTTAATACACATGTTTTTTTCTGGTTTCATTTTATGTTGATAAGCTATTGTGGTTTAGTATTTTGTTTGTGGAGAACATTTACACAGAATTACAAAGCAAACAAACAATTCAGTATCCGTATTGCATTATCTAATTTCAATGCTTGTACTCTTCCACCTCATTAACAAATCAATACTAATGAATTAACTCATTGTAATAACCAAACAATTAAGTCATTAACTCTGGAACCTGTTGATGGTCCCCGTAGAAACCATGAGAGACGTCGACAGTGCAGAGAACAACAGCAGCTACTGTCCAGAAACAGCTGACGATGTTCAAGGTAAATGACAGTTTGGCCTGTTGATAGTGGAGAAAAACACAGAATCACCTCACTATTCAATTGGTATGTTTTGATGTATTTCATGTGTAATATTTTCATAATAATTTAAATAATCTACAATAATTTCATATTTGATCCATGACTGAATTTAGGTATTTTTATAAAGCTTGAACTTACCACACACATATCTGGAGAATGACCTGCAGCATAGGTCAGCATTCCGGCAGCAACAAACTTTATAAAACAAATATGGTTTTTTGTTCCTTCATTATTTGGGAGACTGATTACAAATTCAATCAACAGTACATGTGTTATCCTCATTGTAGAGTACACACTTCACACACAATGCACACTGACGACAGGAGAGAATAACACATAGAGACGACTCAGAGCTTTGGTCCAACATCGGCTGTATCAACATGTGTCTAATCTAATAACTGATGATGACACAAACTACTTAGTGGGCTGATTGCAGTGGTTCATACCAGGACACTGGGCATGGTGTAGATCAGAACTATTGCGCTGTGCTGGACAAGCAGTAGCCCCAGAATCAAGACAAGGACTCCAGCAATGAGCTGAGCCGCCTAAAAACGAGAGTAAGAAGATGTAATCAGACTAACAGAGGAGAAAATATCCCGGAAACTGGCCCTTACATGAACATATACCAAATGTTTAACGTAACTTCTGCTCGTCATGAATGTATTTTAATAATCCACAGATCAGCCTGCCTGAAATAAATGTTTACTCGGCTGTATAGGAACATGTTTGCCATTCGTACCCCCAGAGCTTTAGGCTGACCCTTGAGGAAGACCTTGTAGACATCTTTGAAGACACAGTGGAAATTCTCAGGCATCAGCTGGCCCTCCTGAGCATCTCTGAGACTGCCCAGAGGTATAGTGATGACCATGCACTCATCTGACTGAAATGTGTACTTCATTTACCTAGGAACAATACATTTCATTAAAGGGAGAAAAATAAAATAAAAACTACTTTAGTGAATATAGAGGAAGACAAGTACTTCCAATGACATAATTAGTAAACAATGAATAGGTAATAAGTAGGCAATGCCTCCTCACAACTGGTCAAAATCACACGATGCACAATGATGATGTCATTGGAAACACACCTTTCTCTATATTATTTTACTACAGAACATAGAAACGCACAATTTCCACATATGTTGGTGTTGGGGTGGTGCTGGAGACGATGAATATGAAGTTTCCCTTTATTAAGACATCATGTAGACAATAACACTACTGATGTAATGAGGACACTGTAATGTAACGTGTTACCAATAAAAACTATCGGAATAATATTGCTGAAATAAACCATAAACTGTTGTAATAACTCTATGGATATTGTTATTAAATGGGAAACATGTCATGAATGGTTAAAGATAATAGCAGAACAAGCTTTCATGAAGTTTACATACCCGCTGCTGTTTGTTTCTAACTTTATGGAGGAAGTTACACTTGGAGGGCGTCTGCGCTGGTCTGGTAAGCAAGCTGTGATGGACAAAGACATTTTCATACACATGCACACAGCAAGAGAGAGAGAGAGAGAGAGAGAGAGAGAGAGAGAGAGAGAGAGAGAGAGAGAGAGAGAGAGAGAGAGAGAGACAGAGACAGAGACAGAGAACCAGAGAGGGAGAGAACCAGAAAGGGAAAGAGAGAGAGAGTACACTGAGAGATATTCTGTTTGTTGAAAACACTAAAGCTTAGTGGATGAGCTCCGGGTACAAGGTCAAGGTGAACTGAATTCACAGGTGGTCTTCAGAAACTGAACCGTATACATACAACAAAGTTCATTAAGTGTTGTAGTGTGTTTCTGAGCACTTCACACCATCTCTCTCATCACCTGAAACTAACAGCACGTTTGTGGTTTGAACAATTGGAGGACGTGGCGCATCTTGTCTTTAAATCAGCAGATATCTCATATGATAGGGTGGCCATTGTGGTCAACAGTTTAGAAGAGCTTCCTCCACGTCAGTAGAGGAAATTGTGAGAAGCTAACCCTTACAGGGATCAGGCACAGTGATGCTGAAGAAGGCACTTCAAGTGCATATTTTTTAGGGGACAACAGTACGAGCATTAAATCAACTCTGGTGAGTGTGAATGGGAGAAATGTCAATATAATAATAGTGATAGTTTTAATGTACATCAATGAAAGCAGTTGTCAATATTTTATGTTAATGATCCTATATGTAAAAGTAGGCGAGACACTCGGATTTCTCTCACAACAGTTTCAAGCTAAATGTAGGCTATAATGACTGTTTTGTTAAGATATTGATGGTGATGATGATGATGGTGATGATGATGATGGTGATGATGGTGCGGATGGTGATGATAATGATGAGGATGATGGTGGTGGTTATGACGATGGTGATGATGGTGAGGATGGTGATGATGATGATGATGATGGTGATGTTGATGATGATGATGATGATGATGGTGAGGATGGTGATGATAATGATGAGGATGATGGTGGTGGTTATGACGATGAATTCAGGAGATAAAACATGATCAGGACTATTTTGGACAATAATACATTGGATGTTGCAATTAAAGAAATAGATGAAGGGTATACAGTGTGTATATATATATATATATATCAAAGTGTTATGATTGCATTATAACTTCAGAAGTTTATACTCATCAGCGAAACAACATCATATTCCCACAGGTATTGTGACTGAGACGTCATGGCTTGTGCAGACATCCCTATGGACATCCTGGGTCCTGAATCTGAGGAGCAGGAGTATGAGGAGCCCGGGGACCAGAGAGGAGAACCACTGATCAAGTATTACCAAGCAACTGAACTAATGCCTGCTCCCAAAGGACCACTCCATGACCTGTTGCTGAAGCAGCCTGCCGTGTTGGGGGTAAGAGCATAGATACTAAGAGCTCTATATAATACCATATTATACTGCTCTTTATCTATGGGCATAGATACTAAGAGCTCTATATAATCTCATGCTCTTTGTCTATGGTCATAGATACTAAGAGCTCTATATAATACCATATTATACTGCTCTTTATCTATGAGTATAGATACTAAGAGCTCTATATAATCTCATGCTCTTTGTCTATGGGCATAGATACTAAGAGCTCTATATAATCTCATGCTCTTTATCTATGGGCATAGATACTAAGAGCTCTATATAATCTCATGCTCTTTATCTATGGGCATAGCCGTGGGAAGTAGTTTGGGGGTGGGGGTGCTGTCACTTTTTCACCGACTACGGGACTAGTAAAGGCCCAGCGCACTAATTCTGTGATTTTTAAAAATATATACACTACCGGTCAGAAGTTTTAGAACACCTACTCATTCAAGGGTTTTTCTTTATTTTTACTATTTTCTACATTGTATAATAATAATGAAGACATCAATACTATGAAATAACACATATGGAATCATGTAGTAACCAAAAAAGTGTTAAACAAATCAAAATATATTTTATATTTGAGATTCTTCAAATAGCCACCCTTTGCCTTGATGACATCTTTGCACACTCTTGGCATTCTCTCAACCAGCTTCATGAGGTAGTCACCTGGAATGCATTTCAATTAACAGGTGTGCCTTCTTAAAAGTGTGTTTTTTTATTTATTTTATTTCACCTTTATTTAACCAGGTAGGCAAGTTGAGAACAAGTTCTCATTTACAATTGCGACCTGGCCAAGAAAAAGCAAAGCAGTTCGACACATACAACAACACAGTGTTACACATGGAGTAAAACAAACTTACAGTCAATAATACAGTAGAAAAATAAGTCTATATACAATGTGAGCAAATGAGGTGAGATAAGGGAGGTAAAGGCAAAAAAGGCCATGGTGGCAAAGTAAATACAGTATAGCAAGTAAAACACTGGAATGGTAGATTTACAGTGGAAGAAAGTGCAAAGTAGAAATAGAAATAATGGGGTGCAAAGGAGCAAAATAAATAAATACAGTAGGGGAAGAGGTAGTTGTTTGGGCTAAATTATAGATGGGCTATGTACAGGCGCAGTGATCTGTGAGCTGCTCTGACAGCTGGTGCTTAAAGCTAGTGAGGGAGATAAGTGTTTCGAGTTTCAGAGATTTTTGTAGTTCGTTCCATCATTGGCAGCAGAGAACTGGAAGGAGAGACGGCCAAAGGAGGAATTGGCTTTGGGGGTGACCAGAGAGATATACCTGCTGGAGCGCGTGCTACAGGTGGGTGCTGCTATGGTGACCAGTGAGCGGAGATAAGGGGGGACTTTACCTAGCATA
The DNA here is from genome assembly GCF_965601325.2 of Salmo salar. Lineage (NCBI taxonomy): Eukaryota > Metazoa > Chordata > Actinopteri > Salmoniformes > Salmonidae > Salmo > Salmo salar. The sequence continues at coordinate 87,618,673 of NC_138295.1, forward strand.
GTCTTGTAGATGACCTGGAGCCAGTGGGTTTGGGCCAGCCAACGAGAGCGTACAGGTCGCAGTGGTGGGTAGTATATGGGGCTTTGGTGACAAAACGGATGGCACTGTGATAGACTGCATCCAGTTTATTGAGTAGGGTATTGGAGGCTATTTTGTAAATGATATTGCCGAAGTCAAGGATCGGTAGGATGGTCAGTTTTACGAGGGTATGTTTGGCAGCATGAGTGAAGAATGCTTTGTTGCGAAATAGGAAGCCAATTCTAGATTTAACTTTGGATTGGAGATGTTTGATGTGAGTCTGGAAGGAGAGCTTACAGTCTAACCAGACACCTAGGTATTTGTAGTTGTCCACATATTCTAAGTCAGAACCGTCCAGAGTAGTGATGCTGGACGGGCGGGCAGGTGCAGGCAGTGATCGGTTGAAGAGCACGCATTCAGTTTTACTTGTATTTAAGAGCCAATCAGTTGTGTTGTGACAAGGTAGGGGTGGTATACAAAAGATAGCCCTATTTGGTGAAAGACCAAATCCATATTATGGCAAGAACAGCTCAAATAAGCAAAGAGAAATGACAGTCCATCATTAACTTTAAGACATGAAGGTCAGTCAATCTGGAAAATGTCAAAAACTTTGAAAGTTTCTTCAAGTGCAGTCGCAAAAACCATCAAGCGCTATGATGAAACTGGCTCTAATGAGGACCGCCACAGGAATGGAAGACCCAGAGTAACCTCTGCTGTAGAGGATAAGTTCATTAGAGTTACCAGCCTCAGAAATTGCAGCCCAAATAAATGCTTCACAGAGTTCAATTAACAGAGACATCTCAACATCAACTGTTCAGAGGAGACTGCGTGAATCAGGCCTTCATGGTCGAATTGCTGCAAAGAAACCACTACTAAAGGACACCAATAAAAAGAAGAGACTTGCTTGGGCAAAGAAACACGAGCAATGGACATTGGACCGGTGGAAATTTGTCCTTTGGTTTGGAGTCCAAATTGGAGATTTTTGGTTCCAAACGCTGTGTCTTTTTGAGACGCGGTGTGGGTAAACGGATGATCTCCGCATGTGTATTTCCCACGGTAAAGCATGGAGGAGGTGGTGTTATGCTGTGGGTGTGCTTTTCTGGTGACACTGTCTGTGATTTATTTAGAGGTCAAGGACACACTTAACCAGCATGGCTACCACAGCATTCTGCAGCGATACGCCATACCATCTGGAATGGGCTTAGTGGGACTATCATTTGTTTTTCAACAGGACAATGACCCAACACACCTCCAGGCTGTATAAGGGCTATTTGACCAAGAATGAGAGTGATGGAGTGCTGCATCAGATGACCTGGCCTCCACAATACCCCAACCTCAAACAAATTGAGATGGTTTGGGATGAGTCGGACTGCGGAGTGAAGGAAAAGCAGCCAACAAGTGCTCAGCATATGCGGGAACTCCTTCAAGACTGTTGGAAAAGCATCCCAGGTGAAGCTGGTTGAGAGAATGCCAAGAGTGTGCAAAGCTGTCATCAAGGCAAAGAGTGATGTCACGTCCTGACCAGTAAAGGGATCATTTTGTTATTGTAGTTGGTCAGGACGTGGCAGGGGTGTGTTTGTTTTGTGTTGTTGTGTTTTATGGGTACTGTTCTATGTCATCTATTTCTATGTGGTTATCTAGTTGTTCTATTTCTATGTTCAGGGTTTTGGTTTGGCCTTCAATTGGAGGCAGCTGTTCTTCATTGCCTCTAATTGGAGGCCATATTTAAGTTGGGGTTTTCTGCTTGTGTTTTGTGGGTGGTTGTCTCCGTGTATAGTCAGTGTACCTTACAGGACTGTTTTCGTCGTGCTTTTGTTCAGTGTTCATTTTCTTTCAATAAAACAAGTAGATGATTCACATACCCGCTGCAGTTTGGTCCCATCACTACGACGAGTATGACAGAACCACCCACCAAAAAAGGACCAAGCAGCGGAGGAAGGAGCAACAGGAGAGCTGTCTCGAGTCCTGGACATGGGAGGAGATATTAGCTGGAGAAGGACCATGGAGGAAGGCTGGAGAGGACCGGGAGTGTTATGTGGGAACACGGCTGGCAAGGAAGCCTGAGAGGCAGCCCCAAAAAACTTTTGGGGGGGAGGCACACGAGGAGAATGGCTAAGTCAGGCAATAGACCTGAGCCAACTCCCCGTGCTTATTATGGGGAGCGTTTGGCGTGGAGAACACCGTGCTATGCTAAAGTGCGCACGGTCTCGCTCATCCGCACGCACAGTCCGGTGCGGTCGATACCAGCCCCCCGCAAGTGCCGTGCTAGAGTGGGCATCCAGCCAGGAAGGAGTATGCCTGCTCAACACATCTGGCCACCAGTGCGTCTCCTAGGCCCAGGCTACCCTGCGCCTGCTCTACGCACGGCAGCCATCATTCCTCAGCACAGCCCAGTTCGCCCTGTGCCAGCACTCCGCCCGTTCAGGGTTACAGTTACAACCCAGCCAGGACGGGTTGTGCAGGCGGTGCGCTCCAGACCTCCAGTACATCCTCAAGACCCAGTCTATCCTGTTCTTGCTCCTTGCACTAGCCCTGAGGTGCGTGTCACCAGTCTGGCGCCTCCAAAGCCAGCCCCACGCATCAGGCCTCCAGTGCGTCAGCCCAGTCCAGTACATCCTGTTCCTGCTCCTCGCACTAGCCCTGTGGTGCGTGTCACTAGTCTGGCACCTCCAAAGCCAGTCCCACGCATCAGGCCTTTACTGCGTCTGTCCAGTCTGGCGCTGCCAGAGTCGCCCGCCAGTCCGGCGCTGCCAGAGTCGCCCGCTGCGAGGGTCCCCAGTCCGGCGTAGTACGAGGGACCTCGTACTAGAGGCGCCACCAAAGTGGGGTGAGCCAGTGGTGGAGCGAGGTCTGCGTCCCGCTCCTGAGCCACCTCCGTAGGGGGGAGGATTGGGAAGGGGGGGTGTTGCACAAGAACCGTCGGTGACGGTGGCCACCCTCCCTTCCCTCCCTTTAGTTTAGGGTTATTGTTTTTGTGAGTTTTTGTCTCAGGTGCATTCGGGGTCTGCACCTTTGGGGGGGGTACTGTCACGTTCTGACCAGTAAAGGGGTCATTTTGTTATTGTAGTTGGTCAGGATGTGGCAGGGGTGTGTTTGTTTTGTGTTGTTGTGTTTTATGGGTACTGTTCTATGTCATCTATTTCTATGTGGTTATCTAGTTGTTCTATTTCTATGTTCAGGGTTTTGGTTTGGCCTTCAATTGGAGGCAGCTGTTCTTCATTGCCTCTAATTGGAGGCCATATTTAAGTAGGGGTTTTCTGCTTGTGTTTTGTGGGTGGTTGTCTCCGTGTATAGTCAGTGTACCTTACAGGACTGTTTTCGTCGTTCTTTTGTTCAGTGTTCATTTTCTTTCAATAAAACAAGAAGATGATTCACATACCCGCTGCAGTTTGGTCCCATCACTACGACGAGTATGACAAGTGGCTATTTGAAGAATCTCAAAAATAAAATATATTTTGATTTGTTTAACACTTTTTTGGTTACTACATGATTCCATATGTGTTATTTTATAGTTTTGATGTCTTCACTATTATTCTACAACGTAGGAAATAGTAAAAATAAAGAAAAACCCTTGAATGAGTAGGTGTTCTAAAACTTTTGACCGGTAGTGGATATACTGTATATATACAGTATCAGTCAAAAGTTTGGACACACCTACTCATTCAAGGGTTTTTCTTTATTTTTACTATTTCTACATATATATATAATTTTTATTTTTTAATTGTATTTATTATTCCGAGTTTTCAAGGGGTGCTGTAACATCCTCAGCACCCCTACTTCCTATGGCTATGTCTATTGGTAAGACTCAGAGACAGGCCTTTACAGTGTCTCTGTTATAGGTTAAGTGGACATGCACGTGAGGGGAATTTCTAAGAGGGACTAATGCAGTTATTAGTATGTTTGTTCATGAGACGAGTGTGAAAGTCTATTTTGAATGGGGAACTGGTAACCAAACGTTTTTCTTTTAATAGAATGTATACTGTCTCATGAGTTCTCATGGTTCCATGCATGAATGCCAATCTCAAGTTTATGGATTGTTTAGTCTCCATAGTTTGGACCTGTGATATTTAAATACATTATCATTTAAGTCCTGTATTATATACTGTGATATTTAAATACCTTGTCAGGTATTATACACTGAGATATTTAAATACCGTGTCATGTATTATACACTGTGATATTTAAATACCTTACCATGTAAGTCCTGTATTATACACTGTGATATTTAAACACCTTATAATGTATTATACACAGTGATATTTAAACACCCTATCATGTATTATACACAGTGATATTTAAATACCTTATAATGTCAGTCCTGTATTATACACTGTGATATTTAAATACCTTATAATGTATTATACACAGTGATATTTAAATACCTTATCATGTATTATACACTGTGATATTTAAATACCCTATCATGTATTATACACAGTGATATTTAAATACCTTATAATGTATTATACACTGTGATATTTAAATACCTTATAATCTATTATACACAGTGATATTTAAATACCTTATCATGTATTATACACTGTGATATTTAAATACCTTATCATGTATTGTACACAGTGATATTTAAATACCTTATCATGTATTATACACTGTGATATTTAAATACCCTATCATGTATTATACACAGTGATATTTAAATACCTTATAATGTATTATACACTGTGATATTTAAATACCTTATAATCTATTATACACAGTGATATTTAAATACCTTATCATGTATTATACACTGTAATATTTAAATACCTTATCATGTATTGTACACAGTGATATTTAAACACCTTATCATGTATTATACACTGTGATATTTAAATACCCTATCATGTATTATACACAGTGATATTTAAATACCTTATAATCTATTATACACAGTGATATTTAAATACCTTATCATGTATTATACACAGTGATATTTAAATACCTTATCATGTATTATACACTGTGATATTTAAATACCCTATCATGTATTATACACAGTGATATTTAAATACCTTATAATGTATTATACACTGTGATATTTAAATACCTTATAATCTATTATACACAGTGATATTTAAATACCTTATCATGTATTATACACTGTGATATTTAAATACCTTATCATGTATTGTACACAGTGATATTTAAATACCTTATCATGTATTATACACTGTGATATTTAAATACCCTATCATGTATTATACACAGTGATATTTAAATACCTTATAATGTATTATACACTGTGATATTTAAATACCTTATAATCTATTATACACAGTGATATTTAAATACCTTATCATGTATTATACACTGTAATATTTAAATACCTTATCATGTATTGTACACAGTGATATTTAAACACCTTATCATGTATTATACACTGTGATATTTAAATACCCTATCATGTATTATACACAGTGATATTTAAATACCTTATAATCTATTATACACAGTGATATTTAAATACCTTATCATGTATTATACACTGTGATATTTAAATAACTTATCATGTATTGTACACAGTGATATTTAAATACCTTATCATGTATTATACACTGTGATATTTAAATACCTTATCATGTCAGTCATGTATTATACACTGTGATATTTAAATACCTTATCATGTCAGTCATGTATTATACACTGTGATATTTAAATACCTTGTCAAGTCAGTCATGTATTATACACTGGGATATTTAAATACCTTGTCATTTAAGACATGTATTATACACTGTGAGATTGAAATACCTTGTCATGTATTATACACTGTGATATTTAAATACCTTATCATGTAAGTCCTGTATTATATACAGTGATATTTAAATACCTTATCATGCATTATACGCTGTGATATTTAAATACATTATCATGTATTATACACTGTAATATTTAAATACTTTATAATGTATTATACACAGTGATATTTAAATAACCTATCATGTATTATACACTGTGATATTTAAATACCTTATAATGTCAGTCCTGTGTTATACACTGTGATATTTAAATACCTTATAATGTATTATACCCTGTGATATTTAAATACCTTATAATGTATTATACACTGTGAAATTTAAATATCTTATCATGTATTATACACTGTGATATTTAAATACCTTATCATGTCTGTCATGTATTATACACTGTGATATTTAAATACCTTATCATGCATTATACACTGTGATATTTAAATACCTTATCATGTAAGTCAGTTATACACTGTGAGCAGGAAAGAGATGTAATGACACTGTTTACATGAAACATTTTCACAGAAATTCTTTTCCCTTTTTTTTTAGAGCATCTGTCGTCATTAAAGGTCAATTAATAAATAACTACCAGACACAAATGTAAATGTTTTAAAATACATTAAATATATGACAGGACTGTATAACAGTTAACTATATAACTATATGACAGGACTGTGTAACAGCTAACTATATAACTATATAACTATATGACAGGACTTGTCACGGGTACTTAGGGCAGGAGGAAGGAGTAGAGTCAAATGCAGGAGATATCGTCCAGTAGCTCGAAGTTTATTCACACCCAAACACTAGGTGATCAAATGGCACTGGGAGTGCACAATACCCAAAATGGAAACAGGTAATCCACAAAGGGAAAATCACGCACGGGGCGCAGCCCGGCGAGAAAATAAATCCTCCAATATAAAAACGATAGAGAAGACACGGCCACAACACACAACCCCAAAGGAACAAACTAAATACCCCCCCACTAATGACAGAAATGACAACAGGTGCGGACCTAGACAGACAAAACACAATGAACACAGAAACACAGATCGGCGGCAGCTAGTAGACCGGCGACGACGACCGGCGAGCGCCGCCCGGCCGAGGAGGGGCACCATTTTCTGTGGATACTGTGACAGTACCCCTCCCCCTCCCCTGGCGCGCCGACGCCAGCCTCGGGGACGACCCGGAGGGCGAGGCGCCGGCCGGTCCGGACGGAGACGATGGAACTCCTGGAGCATAGTGGGATCCAAAATGTCCTCCACCGGAACCCAGCACCTCTCCTCCGGGCCGTACCCCTCCCAGTCCACGAGGTACTGCAGGCCCCCTACCCGACGTCAGGAGTCCAGGATGGCCCGGACTGTGTACGCCGGGGCCCCCCCGATGTCCAGGGGGGGCGGAGGGACCTCCCGCACCTCAGCGTCCTGCAGTGGACCAGCTACCACCGGCCTGAAGAGAGACACATGAAATGAGGGGTTAATGCGGTAATATGAAGGGAGTTGTAACCTATAACACACCTCGTTTATTCTCCTCAGGACTTTGAACGGCCCCACAAATCGCGGACCCAGCTTCCGGCAGGGCAGGCGGAGGGGCAGGTTCCGGGTCGAGAGCCAGACTCTATCCCCTGGATTGTATACGGGAGCCTCACTGCGGCGGCGGTCAGCGCTCTCCTTCTGTCGCCCGATAGCCCGCTTCAGGCACTCCTGGACAGCCCTCCAGGTCTCCTGAGAGCGCTGTACCCATTCCTCCACCGCAGGGGCCTCCGTCTGGCTCTGCTGCCAAGGCACCAGGACCGGCTGATAACCTAATACAACTTGAAAAGGTGACAAGTTAGTGGAGGAGTGGCGTTGAGAGTTCTGGGCCATCTCGGTCCATGGCACGAACCTCGGCCACTCCCCTGGCCGGTCCTGGCAATATGACCGCAGAAACCTGCCCACATCCTGGTTGATGCGTTCTACCTGCCCATTACTCTCGGGGTGGAAACCCGAGGTCAGGCTGACCGAGACCCCCAGCCTCTCCATAAACGACCTCCACACTCTGGAGGTGAACTGGGGACCCCGATCAGATACGATGTCCTCGGGCACCCCATAGTGCCGGAAGACATGGGTGAATAGGGCCTCCGCGGTCTGTAGGGCCGTAGGAAGACCGGGCAACGGGAGCAGACGGCAGGACTTCGAGAACCGATCCACAACAACCAGGATCGTCGTGTTCCCCTGAGATGGCGGGAGATCCGTAAGGAAATCCACCGAGAGGTGAGACCAAGGTCGCTGTGGAACGGGGAGGGGCTGTAGTTTCCCTCGAGGCAGGTGCCTAGGAGCCTTGCACTGGGCGCACACCGAACAGGAAGAGACATAGTGTCTTACATCCTCAGCCAAGGTGGGCCACCAGTACTTCCCTTTCAGGCCTCGCACTGTCCGTTCCACCCCAGGATGACCCGAGGAGGGTAAAGTGTGGGCCCATCGGATCAGGCGATCGCGAACACCAAGCGGAACGAACCTCAGACCCGCGGGACATTAAGGCGGAATGGGTTCTGACTGAACCGCCCGCTCGATGTCCGCATCCACCTCCCATACTACCGGCGCCACTAGACAGGACGCAGGGAGTATGGGAGCGGGATCGATGGTCCTCTCCTCGGTGTCATAGAGATGCGACAGTGCGTCGGCCTTCCGGTTCCGAGAACCCGGAATGTATGAAAGGGTGAACTGAAACCTAGTAAAGAACATAGCCCACCTGGCTTGACGAGGATTCAGTCTCCTCGCTGCCCGGATGTACTCCAGGTTACGGTGGTCGGTCCAGATGAGAAAAGGGTGACGTGCCCCCTCAAGCCAATGTCTCCACACTGTCAAAGCCTTGACCACGGCTAACAACTCCCTGTCCCCCACATCGTAGTTGCGCTCCGCCGGGCTTAGCTTCCTAGAAAAGAAAGCGCAGGGGCGGGGCTTCAGAGGAGCGCCCGAACGCTGTGACAGAACTGCTCCTACCCCAGCTTCGGACGCGTCCACCTCCACTACGAATGGCAAAGAGGGATCCGGATGCGCCAGCACCGGAGCGTCAGTAAACAGAACCTTCAGATGACAGAAGGCCCTGTCCGCCTCCGCCGACCACCGCAGCCGCACCGGACCCCCCTTCAGCAGTGAGGTAATGGGAGCTGCCACCTGACCAAAACCCCGGATAAACCTCCGGTAATAATTGGCGAACCCCAAAAACCGTTGCACCTCCTTCACCGTGGTAGGGGTAGGCCAATTACGCACAGCCGTAACGCGGTCATATTCCATCACCACCCCTGTGGTGGAAATGCGATATCCAAGGAAAGAGACGGCTCGTTTGGAGAACTCACATTTCTCAGCCTTGACGTATAGGTTATGCTCCAGCAGCCGCCCAAGCACTCTGCGCACCAAAGCCACATGCTCGGCACGGGTGGCGAAGTAGATCAAGATGTCATCGATGTACACCACCACCTCCTGTCCGAGCATGTCTCGGAGAACCTCGTCCACAAAGGATTGGAAGACAGCGGGAGCATTTTTTAACCCATACGGCATGACGAGGTACTCATAATGGCCAGATGTGGTACTAAATACGGTTTTCCACTCGTCTCCCCCTCGGATCCGCACCAGATTATACGCACTCCTGAGATCTAGTTTGGTGAAGAAGCGCGCCCCGTGGAATGACTCCACTGCCGTAGCAATGAGAGGTAGTGGGTAACTGAACCCCACTGTGATGGAATTTAGACCTCTATAGTCAATGCACGGGCGCAGGCCTCCCCCCTTCTTCTTCACAAAAAAGAAACTCGAGGAGACGGGTGATTTAGATGGCCGTATGAATCCCTGTCTCAAGGACTCCGTGACGTATGTCTCCATAGCCACCGTCTCCTCCTGAGACAGAGGATACACATGACTCCTAGGAAGGACCGCGTCAGCTTGGAGATTTATCGCACAATCCCCCTGTCGATGGGGTGGTAATTGAGTCGCCTTCGTTTTACTGAAGGCGATAGCCAAATCGGCATATTCAGAAGGAATGTGCACGGTAGAGACTTGGTCTGGACTCTCCACCGTGGTTGCACCGATGGAAACTCCTACACACCTACCTGAGCACTCCCTTGACCACCCCTTAAGAGCCCTCTGTCTCCACGAAATCTGAGGGTTGTGAGTGGCTAGCCAGGGGAGTCCCAGTACCACCGGAAACGCCGGGGAGTCGATGAGGTATAGGCTGATACGTTCCACATGACCCCCCCACGTCGTCATAACCAGTGGCACAGTAACCTCCCCCACTTGGCGGGCCCTAGCGGTCGACTATCTAGGGCGTGCACAGGGAAGGGGTGGTCCAGCTGAACCAGGGGAATCCCTAACCTATTAGCGACCCCACGGTCCATAAAACTCCCAGCTGCACCTGAATCGACTAGTGCCTTATACTGGGAGTGAGGGGAAAAATCGGGAAAACAAACAGAAGTGTACATGTGGTCGACAGGGGGCTCTGGGTGTGTCTGGTGCTGACTCACCTGGGGGGTTGAGGTAGTGCTCTGCCTGCCCTCCGGACTCCTGGGGGGACCCCTCCAGCACCGGTCCGCAGTGTGTCCTCTGCATCCACAGTGGGTGCAGGAGAGGCCCCCTCCTCCGGTCTTCCTCGGAGCAGCTCCTCCTATCTCCATGGGCAGTGGAGCAGGAGGGCTGGGAGGTGGAATGAACAGACCCCGACTAGAACGTCCCCGGGTAGCCAGTAGGTGGTCCAGCCTGATGGATAAATCCACCAGCTGGTCGAGGGTGATGGCGTGGTCCCTACAAGCCAGCTCCCGACGGACATCCTCATTTAGACTGCAGCGATAGTGATCCATCAGGGCCCGCTCATTCCACCCCGATCCCGCGGCGAGAGTCCGGAACTCCAAGGCGAAGTCCTGAGCGCTCCTCGTCCCCTGTCTCAAATAAAACAGTCTCTCACCCGCCGCCTTGCCCTCCGGGGGATGATCGAATACCGCTCGGAAGCGACGGGTGAACTCCGGGTAGTCGCCCCGAGCCGAGTCTGGGCCCTCCCAAACCGCGTTGGCCCATTCCAGGGCTCTACCCGTAAGACAGGAGACGAGGACGCTCACTTTCTCCTCGTCGGAGGGAGAGGGGCGGACGGTCGCCAGGTACAGTTCGATTTGGAGTAAGAGCCCCTTACACCCAGCGGCCGTCCCATCAAATTCCCTCGGTGGCGTAATCCGAATCCCACTCGAGCCCACTTCAGGGGGTGTCGGTAGGGGCGCCAGCTGAGCCACTGGAGCTGGTCTGGTGGATGAGGTACCTCTCTCCCAGCTCTCCAGTCGGGTCAGTACTTGGTCCATCGCCGAGCCTAGGCGGTGGAGGAGGCCGGCGTGCTGCGACACCTGCTCAGCTACTGAAGTTGCTTCGGGTCCTGCTGACTCCATAATAATTGGTGGTGCGGGATTCTGTCACGGGTACTTAGGGCAGGAGGAAGGAGTAGAGTCAAATGCAGGAGATATCGTCCAGTAGCTCGAAGTTTATTCACACCCAAACACTAGGTGATCAAAAGGCACTGGGAGTGCACAATACCCAAAAGGGAAACAGGTAATCCACAAAGGGAAAATCACGCACGGGGCGCAGCCCGGCGAGAAAATAAATCCTCCAATATAAAAACGATAGAGAAGACACGGCCACAACACACAACCCCAAAGGAACAAACTAAATACCCCCCCACTAATGACAGAAATGACAACAGGTGCGGACCTAGACAGACAAAACACAATGAACACAGAAACACAGATCGGCGGCAGCTAGTAGACCGGCGACGACGACCGGCGAGCGCCGCCCGGCCGAGGAGGGGCACCATTTTCTGTGGATACTGTGACAGGACTGTGTAACAGCGAACTGTATAACTATATGACAGGACTGTGTAACAGTTAAGTATATAACTATATGACAGGACTGTGTAACAGCTAACTATATAACTATATGACAGGACTGTGTAACAGTTAACTATATAACTATATGAAATGACTGTGTGACAGCTAACTATATAACTATATAACTATATGACAGGACTGTGTAACAGTTAACTATATAACTATATGACAGGACTGTGTAACAGTTAACTATATAACTATATGACAGGACTGTGTAACAGTTAACTACATAACTATATGACAGGACTGTGTAACAGTTAACTATATAACTATATAACTATATGACAGGACTGGGTAACAGTTAACTATATAACTATATGACAGGACTGTGTAACAGTTAACTATATAACTATATAACTATATGACAGGACTGTGTAACAGTTAACTGTATAACTATATAACTATATGACAGGACTGTGTAACAGTTAACTATATAACTATATAACTATATGACAGGACTGTGTAACAGTTAACTATATAACTATATAACTATATAACTATATGACAGGACTGTGCAACAGTTAACTATATAACTATATAACTATATGACAGGACTGTGTAACAGCTAACTATATAACTATATGAATATATATGAATTTGAAGAAGTGTATGTTTAGTTAGAAAGGTCTTGCTTCTAGTGGCACAGAAATGCATTTCACAGAAAATACATTTATGAATGATCATTTTCAATGGTTAATTTGTGAGGGTTTGTGTTTGCAACAGTCTTTGCAGATGACGAGCGGTCTACTAAGTGTTGCAGTAGGAGTTGTGTTTGCTGCAACTCGGGAGTCGAGGCAGTCGCTTTTAACCATGTTCAGAGTCGCACCCTTCACTGGACTACTAGTGAGTGGTGGTAGCATTGTCTTTTAATCGTTACATGTTATTTGTTTTAACTTCGAGGACCACTTTGGAAATGCTGAAAGTCTTCTGATGAAGGTTTTCAGGAGTACTACTCTGTGGTCAAATTCACAGCTTGATGGATGCATATATTGTTTTTACCCACAATTCAATAGCACTGACTGAAATTTAAGGGTGAACATGTTTTACATGAGATTCTGAATGTCATCTTCTTATTTCAGTGTATAATATACTGATCATGTAACTATAACTAAATGATCATTTAAGCAATTAAGTTAAATCAATTAGTAAAAAACTGTTCACCCAAATTTCTGTTCATTAAGCAATAGTAAAATATTGATTAACACGCTTATAAAACCTATTGATAATTGCTGTCAATGTGAGGACCTTTAAATGTTATCCTTCTCTTCTCCCTCTTCTCTCTCCTCAGTTCTTCATCGCTGGGTTGTTATCCAACCTGTTGTTCAAATTCCCCAGACTATTACCTGTAAGTCAATAGTTTTACCTGTGAGTCAATAGTTTTACCTGTGAGTCAATAGTTTTACCTGTGAGTCAATAGTTTTACCTGTGAGTCAATAGTTTTACCTGTGAGTCAATAGTTTTACCTGTGAGTCAATAGTTTTACCTGTGAGTCAATAGTTTTACCTGTGAGTCAATAGTTTTACCTGTGAGTCAATAGTTTTACCTGTGAGTCAATATTTTTACCTGTGAGTCAAATAATCGCAATGCAGAAATACCCAAAACAGATTGAACTCCAACCAGATTAGCGTCATAATCGCTGCATTGGAACCAGTTTTGCCCCCTGGGTAGATTAGATTACGATAGATTAGTTTAGATTAGAAAACCTTTACACAATATAATGTACATTGGGATACAGACAAAATCACAAATGAAAAAACTACAGATCAGCAAGCAGTTAAATGTTTTAATTGATTAAAGATTAAAAAATGTGTTAATACATTGACTGTTCTGATATTCATGTTTATAATAGACTAGATTTACTACAAACCTTGATTGAATCCTTGGAGGCTTTGATGAGTTTCATTTCATTTTAACACACAGTAGCCGATAGTAGAAGATCCATGTAACACTCTGTCTTGTGAACCTATAGGTCTGTCTGTGTGTAAACATTGGCAGCATGGTCGTAGCAGTAGTTGGAGGAGTGTTGATATGCGTTGACTTGGGCATGGACATGCTTACCTGGGATCCCAATGTTCAACATCATATCAAGGTAATTAGTTGTAAAAGTCGATTTTTGTTCTCATCAAAGTTGACGTACTGTAGTAATGGGATATGACAGCATCATGCTTGATGAAGGTCTGTCCCTGACAGTTTTCTTTTGACTATTTATTGTTGTGTTTCTGTAACAGCTGGAGGTGCTGATGCTCTGCGTGTTGGTTATGGAGGTGATCCTCTCTGCTGTCCTCTCCTTCTGGATCCGGGGAGCCAAACGCAGCCATTCACTGTGAGCTGTTATCTGTCTGCCAGCTATTCATGGACGACTACATTTAAAAAATAAAATGATAGTGAGCGAGGATGACAATGGGGAAATGTAGTCTCTACTTGATTGTAAATGAACCACCATCTGAATTTCCAAGATAGAGAGTACTTTAAAAACTGTTTAGCTTCGACCATCAGTATGTGCCTCAATGTATGAGAAAGTAGAGCAGCCTCAGATATCTTTACCCACTATCCATTTTTTGACGCCCCTACACCTATCTGTGGGTTTTAGAGTATTGTCTCAGCCTCGGTGATTGCCTGCCTGCCTGCCTGCCTCCCTCCCTCCCTGCCTGGCTGCTGCGAGTCCTGTCTGTGTGGTTCTCTCTGAGCAGGCTGGTTGTGGTCTAACTCTGCTGCATAGCTACATGCTCCACTCAGACTGAGAACAACAGGCTTGTGGTCAAAACCAGAATACGTCCCAAATGGCACCCTATTCCCTATTTAGTGCATAACTTCTGACCAGGGCAGGGTAGGGAATAGGGTGCCATTTGGGAGGCGGCCATATTGTGTTCTCTGAGGTGTCGAGGCAACCATTCTTCATTAGCATTGCCTCCTCATTGGTTTGTTGTTCCCTAATTCAACCAGTATCAGTTCTTCCTGTGTGACTCTATCTATCTCAGTGTGTGTGTGTGGGGGTCTGTTTGTGGTTAATGATAAGACTTTGTCTGTATCTAGCAGTAGCTTTAAGCTCTAACTGTAAAGGCTGACAGCATCAGTACATAGCTTAGGCCTACCAGTTTGAAACAGAGACATTTAGAAACAAAGCCCCTATGTTGTTGTTTTCAACTGATACGCTCACATTTTGTCATCTAACAGACTCTGTTATCCAGAGAGAGTGCTTTGCCTTGCTCGCTTGTAACAGTGTAATTGTTGTTTGAGTAAAAATCATTTCCATATTAGGGCAGTGGGGGAAAAGCTGAAGTAATATCATGTCAGATGTAGCTGTGGTGCTAAAAATCAAAGAGCGTTTTAATATCCTGTTTAATACTCTGTACAGAGAGACACATTGTACTGGTAACGATAAGAAAAGCCAGAGAGACAGGGAAATGTCGCTGATTCTGACGCCTCGGTCACACCGACAGCGTCATTGTGCAAAATGTTACGCAGCATCATCTGGATATGTGTGAAACAAAAGTTTAACATTCACCTTTCTGCTACCGTTTCTGTCAAGCCGTCTACACACACAGTTTGACTCATAAGTTTGATTAAGTTCTATAAATCCAACATATGCACCACACAGAACGCACTGCAACTGCCTCTGTAACGCAATGCTGCAAGACAAACGCAGCGTTCCATTGGAAATGAATGTACTTCTGGTGTACCACAATGCAATGTCACCGTCGGTGTGACCGAGGCGTTAATCAACAGAATAGCTGGTAGTGAATCCCCACTAGCGTCTGTCTGGCTGTCTGCTGAGTACTTTCCATCTGTTTGCTTCCTTCAATAAGACTTAATAAAACAACAACTCTTCTACATTATAAACAGTGATACATATCTAGTTCATTAAAACACATATACAGTCAGAACATGACGTACCAGCATTTGTGAAACTATTTCTTTAAGTACTGCATACATAGCAATGTCAAATTTTCACTCATCGTTATGAAATGCCAAAGGCCATCAGTCTCAAGGGCGAGGGTTTGTTGTGTGTCTGTTGTTGTCAGAGTGGTCTTTTGTCGTCAGAGTGGTCTGTTGTTGTCAGAGTGGTCTGTTGTTGTCAGAGTGGTCTTTTGTCGTCAGAGTGGTCTGTTGTTGTCAGAGTGGTCTGTTGTTGTCAGAGTGGTCTTTTGTCGTCAGAGTGGTCTGTTGTTGTCAGAGTGGTCTGTTGTTGTCAGAGTGGTCTTTTGTCGTCAGAGTGGTCTGTTGTTGTCAGAGTGGTCTGTTGTTGTCAGAGTGGTCTGTTGTGTGTCTGTTGTTTTCAGAGTGGTCTGTTGTTGTCCGAGTGGTCTATTGTCGTCAGAGTGGTCTGTTGTCGTCAGAGTGGTCTGTTGTTGTCAGAGTGGTCTTTTGTCGTCAGAGTGGTCTTTTGTCGTCAGAGTGGTCTGTTGTTGTCAGAGTGGTCTGTTGTTGTCAGAGTGGTCTTTTGTCGTCAGAGTGGTCTGTTGTTGTCAGAGTGGTCTGTTGTTGTCAGAGTGGTCTGTTGTGTGTCTGTTGTTGTCCGAGTGGTCAGTTGTGCGTCTGTTGTTGTCAGAGTGGTCTGTTGTTGTCAGAATGGTCTATTATATGTCTGTTGTCAGAGTGGTCTGTTGTGTGTCTGTTGTTTTCAGAATCCAGTAGAGTCCAGTAGAGTCCAGTAGAGACACAGTAGAGTCCAATAGAGACCAGTAGAGTCCAGTAGAGCCCAGTAGAGACACAGTAGAGTCCAGTAGAGTCCAGTAGAGACACAGTAGAGACACACTAGAGTCCAGTAGAGACCAGTAGAGTCCAGTAAAGACACAGTAGAGTCCAGTAGAGACACAGTAGAGACACAGTAGAGTCCAATAGAGACCAGTAGAGTCCAGTAGAGTCCAGTAGAGACACAGTAGAGACACAGTAGAGACACACTAGAGTCCAGTAGAGTCCAGCAGAGACACAGTAGAGTCCAGTAGAGTCCAGTAGAGACCAGTAGAGTCCAGTAAAGACACAGTAGAGTCCAGTAGAGACACAGTAGAGACACAGTAGAGTCCAGTAGAGTCCAGTAAAGACACAGTAGAGTCCAGTAGAGTCTAGTCGAGACACAGTAGAGTCCAGTAGAGTCCAGTAGAGACACAGTAGAGTCCAGTAGAGTCCAGTGGAGACAGAGTGGAGACCAGTAGTCCCGTAGAGATCAGTAGAGTCCAGTAGAGTCCAGTAGAGACCGGTAGAGACCGGTAGAGTCCAGTAGAGACCAGTAGAGTCCAGTAGAAACAGAGTGGAGACCAGTAGTCCAGTAGAGTCCAGTAGAGACCAGTAGAGACACAGTAGATACCAGTAGAGACCAGTAGAGTCCAGTAGAGACACAGTAGAGACCAGTAGAGACAGAGTGGAGACCAGTAGTCCAGTAGAGTCCAGTGGAGACAGAGTGGAGACCAGTAGTCCAGTAGAGTCCAGTGGAGGCACAGTAGAGACCAGTAGAGTCCAGTGGAGACAGAGTGGAGACCAGTAGTGCAGTAGAGTCCAGTAGAGACACAGTGAAGACACAGTAGAGTCCAGTAGAGTCCAGTGGAGACAGAGTGGAGACCAGTAGTGCAGTAGAGTCCAGTAGAGACACAGTGAAGACACAGTAGAGTCCCAGTAGAGTCCAGTGGAGACAGAGTGGAGACCAGTAGTGCAGTAGAGTCCAGTAGAGACACAGTAGAGACACAGTAGAGTGCCCAGTGTTACAGGCGTCACTGAGCATGCTTAACAGGATAGCTTCCTCACTCACAAGTCCATACTGATCCTCCGTAACACCAGTTCTCAGTGCAGTGGCCTCACAGCTAGAAGAGGAAGACACATTGACAGGGTTAACAAAAAGGATTTACAAACTGTCAAACATTGCAAACGTTCAACCCCAACTGTCTGGTTACTACTGAGCTAGAGAAAGGTTCTACGTCTTGACCGTAAGAGTAGATGATTACAATGTAGTACTGTCATATCTGTTATAATAAAAGGTTTTCTGTACCAATGATCTGCTGCCCCCTAGCTGCTGAGCTAAGGTATGAACAACAAGTTAACCTTTCACCAATGATCTGCTGCCCCCTAGCTGCTGAGCTAAGGTATGAACAACAAGTGAACCTTTCACCAATGATCTGCTGCCCCCTAGCTGCTGAGCTAAGGTATGAACAACAAGTTAACCTTTCACCAATGATCTGCTGCCCCCTAGCTGCTGAGCTAAGGTATGAACAACAAGTGAACCTATCACCAATGATCTGCTGCCCCCTAGCTGCTGAGCTAAGGTATGAACAACAAGTGAACCTATCACCAATGATCTGCTGCCCCCTAGCTGCTGAGCTAAGGTATGAACAACAAGTGAACCTATCACCAATGATCTGCTGCCCCCTAGCTGCTGAGCTAAGGTATGAACAACAAGTGAACCTTTCACCAATGATCTGCTGCCCCCTAGCTGCTGAGCTAAGGTATGAACAACAAGTGAACCTATCACCAATGATCTGCTGCCCCCTAGCTGCTGAGCTAAGGTATGAACAACAAGTGAACCTTTTAACATAATGACCGTGCATCAACAATGTCAGCAAAAGCAGAACAAACATATAGCTATGTAACATGCTATAGCACACATGGCAGAAGGACACAGAGGAGCATGAGACATGATATATGAGACATGAGATCTGAGACATGAGACATGAGATATGAGACATGAGATATGAGACATGAGACATGATATATGAGACATGAGATATGAGACATGAGACATGATATATGGGACATGAGACATGATATATGAGACATGAGATCTGAGACATGAGACATGATATATGGAACATGAGACATGATATATGAGACATGAGATCTGAGACATGAGACCTGAGACATGAGACCTGAGAACCCAAAAGCTTGACACAACAAATCATCCATCACTTCACTAGGACACGGAGTGTTAACTGGTCAGGTCACATGGTCAGGGGAAACTCCTGGACCAACACAGCAGTCATTTAACCCTAGCAGGACACTGCCATACACACACACACACACACACACACACACACACACACACACACACACACACACACACACACACACACACACACACACACACACACACACACACACACACACACACACACACACACACACACACACACACACACACACACACACAGATTTGTATTCATGGTACAGACAGAGGGAGATCCCCACAGTTGTTAATGAGGCTGTGAAGCAAACAGAACACCAGGACACAGACCACCACTCTGGCCAGACCCAATTACTTACTGAGCTAAACAGCCCTCTCTCTCTCTGTGAGTCAGACCACTGTAGAGAGGCCTATTGTAATATGAGAGGTCTTGCTCTGGCAAAAACAAAACACACAAAATGCTGGTGAGAGAGAAACCTGGGAGAGCCAATGGCTGCAATGTTCACTCTTCACTCCACTGGAATGACATGATTGATTGGACAGGATGATGTTGGATGACAGATAATGGGTGAGTTAGGAAACCTCAGAATAAACAGAATCATTCATGTCCTAGTGTATAAAAACCTTCAGAAGATACTTCACTTCAACAGAGAGTATTCAGCAATCAGCGCAAGAATAGAGATCTTTTACCTACCAACCAGACCTGGGTTCTAATACTATTTGAAATATTTTAATGACTGAGCGTTTGCTCTAGTCTGCCTGAAGAGCTTGGGACTATTCTAAAAATCCATTAAGCCAAGCAAGATCAATCAAGCACAGATTAAGTATGATCAATCAAGCACAGATAAATGATTTGAAATGATTTCATATAGTATTTGAACCCAGGTCTGTTAGCTACTTTAAACTTGTCTACACAATGTCACTATTATGTGTAAAAACCACCATTCTACTCACTGCTGTGATGAAGGTGCTGCCCTGGGCTTGGAGGACCTGGTCCTTAGGGAACAGGGCTGGGGGAGGGGCCATCTGAGGGTGGGAGGAGCCGGGAGGCGTGGACGAACACAGGAAGGAGGAAGTGGAGTCGCTGGGTAAGGCATCGATGATGATGTTGGGGCGGCCGTGGCCTGGGATGGGGATGGTGAGGCTGTTCAGACCCGTCACATTGTCACTGGAGGTACACTGGGACGACGTCTCCCCCGAGCTCTCTGTGACTGTTGGACAACACACAGAAGATACAATAGTCATTTAGTTTAGGGAGACTTTCAGGGGGACAGAGAGGAACATGAGCACAGTTTCAAAGAGGAATTAGACATCCTTAGTAATGAGTTAGGGACAGTAAGACACTTTAAGCCGAGGACATGGCATGCATACCAAATGGCTCCCTATTCCCTATATAGTGCACTATGGTTGATCAGGACTTATAGGGCTCTGGTTAAAAGTAGTGCACTAAATAGAGAAGAGGGTGCCATTTGGGACTCAGACATGGATACCTGTTAGGGCCTGCCTGTCACTCACTCACTCACTCACTCACTCACTCACTCACTCACTCACTCACTCACTCACTCACTCACTCACTCACTCACTCACTCACTCACTCACTCACTCACTCACCCTCACTCACTCACTCACTCACTCACTCACTCACTCACTCACTCACTCACTCACTCACTCACTCACTCACTCACTCACTCACTCACTCACTCACTCACAGAAGGCTGCCTGTCTGTCACTCACTCATAGAAGGCTGGCTGTCTGTCACTCACTCATAGAAGGCTGGCTGCCCGCGTCTTGCTCCAGCTCGTCCTCCTCAATGCAGTCGTAGGGCCAGTGGCTGAAGGAGGGTACGCTGCCCAGGGGGTATGGGTGCTGGTGGGCGTGGGCGTGGGGGTGCTGGTGGGCAGGTGAGGGGTACAGGTGCAGGTTGAGGGAGCCCAGCAGTGAGGAAGAGGACTGGGAGGAGGAAGAGGAGGTGCTACTGTTGGAGATGGTGGAGTGAGGCCGCTTAAAGGGCGTGGAGTGGTCGAAGGAGGACACCGCGATGGACGCCCTGGTCCTGGACTCTGGAGGGAGAGAGGGAAAGATTGGGTAGAGAACATGAACATTTCACTGTACACATTTCTATCTATGGATCATGTCTCCATGGAAGGATGTGTCAGGCTACTCTGGGACAACCACAGAACACAGGAGGTATCAGGCTACTCTGGGACAACCACAGAACACAGGAGGTATCAGACTACTCAGGGGACAACCACAGAACACAGGAGGTATCAGGCTACTCTGGGACAACCACAGAACACAGGAGGTATCAGGCTACTCTGGGACAACCACAGAACACAGGAGGTATCAGGCTACTCAGGGGACAACCACAGAACACAGGAGGTATCAGGCTACTCTGGGACAACCACAGAACACAGGAGGTATCAGGCTACTCTGGGACAACCACAGAACACAGGAGGTATCAGGCTACTCTGGGACAACCACAGAACACAGGAGGTATCAGACTACTCAGGTGACAACCACAGAACACAGGAGGTAACAGGCTACTCAGGGGACAACCACAGAACACAGGAGGTATCAGGCTACTCAGGGGACAACCACAGAACACAGGAGGTATCAGGCTACTCAGGGACAACCACAGAACACAGGAGGTATCAGGCTACTCCGGGACAGTGTTTGAGTTGATGTTACATTGTATCTAGTGTTTGAGTTGATGTTACATTGTATCTAGTGTTTGAGTTGATGTTACATTGTATCTAGTGTTTGAGTTGATGTTACATTGTATCTAGTGTTTGAGTTGATGTTACATTGTATCTAGTGTTTGAGTTGATGTTACATTGTATCTAGTGTTTGAGTTGATGTTACATTGTATCTAGTGTTTGAGTTGATGTTACATTGTATCTAGTGTTTGAGTTGATGTTACATTGTATCTAGTGTTTGAGTTGATTGTGTACAAAATCCAGAAAAATGTTGATTACAAAACAGACCGTGAGGCTGGGTAGAAACTGAGTGCAGAACGAGGAGAGCTAAATGTTTTGTAATTCTTGCGGTAGCTAGCAGCCATTCATTAAGGTCTACAGGTACTGTTGACAGAGAATTCCAGCTTGAAAGAAAAGTAATTTGATTCTGAATGCTGGCAAATTAGATGACTTTGGTTAAGGCTGAAGGACTGGAATGTCAACGGGAACGGTCTGTACGGCCCTGACTCCACCTGCAGCGTTAACTTCAACATCCGTAGATATCTGACATGCACCAAATCACCTGCTACAGACACAAGTCCAGACAACCTCAGTCCTCCAAACAGGAGACTGTGTCAGTACATAAGAGCTGCCTGGTGGAGTATGAGTGTAGATGTAGACTTTGAGAGGATATTTCAGCTGGAACAGAACATCTAAAGGGTTAAAGGGAGAACGGGGGAGATGTGCTCTGAGATGCTGGGATGTTGTGCTTTGATTCAGTCAACTTGACAACACACCCCTATCCTGGGAGAGAGAGCATTTACAAATCAGCCTTTCTCATCAGCAGCTGCATTGGCAGACATGTTGTTGAAAGTCACATTCAGCAAACAGAGAGAAAGAAATAGAGAGAGAGAGAGAGAGAGAGAGAGAGAGAGAGAGAGAGAGAGAGAGAGAGAGAGAGAGAGAGAGAGAGAGAGATAAAGAGAGAGAGATTTTGTGGATTTTGTATGCTAACCTCACAAAATGAATTTCCAGGCAAATTAGGTTATGATAGCATATCGTAGAGACAGCTCACCTGACCCCTTCATGATGTAATCAATGGCTCGGTCACTAATGGCAGCATCACTAGGCTTGATGTCCATGAAAGGCTTGCTGCCAATCCCCATGGAAACCATCTCTTTCAAGCGCACCTCTGTAGTTAAGAGAATAAACACGTTATAACTCTCAATCAGACCCACAATGAGAGGTTCCATTTGATGTACCTGAACTAGAACCAGACATGTCACCTCTTAATGACTGGTCCAGAAGGTTATCAACACAGGCCTCAGGTCAGACAAGAGACATGTCACCTCATAATGACTGGTCCAGAAGGTTATCAACACAGGCCTCAGGTCAGACAAGAGACATGTCACCTCATAATGACTGGTCCAGAAGGTTATCAACACAGGCCTCAGGTCAGACAAGAAGACATGTCACCTCTTAATGACTGGTCCAGAAGGTTATCAACACAGGCCTCAGGTCAGACAAGAAGACATGTCACCTCATAATGACTGGTCCAGAAGGTTATCAACACAGGCCTCAGGTCAGACAAGAAGACATGTCACCTCTTAATGACTGGTCCAGAAGGTTATCAACACAGGCCTCAGGTCAGACAAGAGACATGTCACCTCTTAATGACTGGTCCAGAAGGTTATCAACACAGGCCTCAGGTCAGACAAGAGACATGTCACCTCTTAATGACTGGTCCAGAAGGTTATCAACACAGGCCTCAGGTCAGACAAGAAGACATGTCACCTCATAATGACTGGTCCAGAAGGTTATCAACACAGGCCTCAGGTCAGACAAGAGACATGTCACCTCTTAATGACTGGTCCAGAAGGTTATCAACACAGGCCTCAGGTCAGACAAGAGACATGTCACCTCTTAATGACTGGTCCAGAAGGTTATCAACACAGGCCTCAGGTCAGACAAGAGACATGTCACCTCTTAATGACTGGTCCAGAAGGTTATCAACACAGGCCTCAGGTCAGACAAGAAGACATGTCACCTCTTAATGACTGGTCCAGAAGGTTATCAACACAGGCCTCAGGTCAGACAAGAAGACATGTCACCTCATAATGACTGGTCCAGAAGGTTATCAACACAGGCCTCAGGTCAGACAAGAAGACATGTCACCTCTTAATGACTGGTCCAGAAGGTTATCAACACAGGCCTCAGGTCAGACAAGAGACATGTCACCTCTTAATGACTGGTCCAGAAGGTTATCAACACAGGCCTCAGGTCAGACAAGAGACATGTCACCTCTTAATGACTGGTCCAGAAGGTTATCAACACAGGCCTCAGGTCAGACAAGAAGACATGTCACCTCATAATGACTGGTCCAGAAGGTTATCAACACAGGCCTCAGGTCAGACAAGAAGACATGTCACCTCTTAATGACTGGTCCAGAAGGTTATCAACACAGGCCTCAGGTCAGACAAGAGACATGTCACCTCTTAATGACTGGTCCAGAAGGTTATCAACACAGGCCTCAGGTCAGACAAGAGACATGTCACCTCTTAATGACTGGTCCAGAAGGTTATCAACACAGGCCTCAGGTCAGA
>NC_138295.1:87647500-87680000 GCF_965601325.2 Salmo salar
TTCTACTGCTCTACTGTTCTACAGCTCTACGCTCTACAGCTCTACAGCTCTACAGCTCTACAGCTCTACTGTTCTACTGTTCTACAGCTCTACTGCTCTACTGCTCTACAGCTCTACAGCTCTACTGTTCTACAGCTCTACAGCTTTACTGTTCTACTGTTCTACTGCTCTACAGCTCTACAGCTCTACTGTTCTACAGCTCTACAGCTCTACTGTTCTACTGCTCTACTGTTCTACAGCTCTACTGCTCTACTGTTATACTGTTATACTGCTCTACTGCTCTACAGCTCTACAGCTCTACAGTTCTACAGCTCTACTGCTCTACTGCTCTACAGCTCTACAGCTCTACAGCTCTACTGCTCTACTGCTCTACAGCTCTACTGCTCTACTGTTCTACTGTCTACTGCTCTACTGCTCTACTGCTCTACTGCTCTACAGCTCTACTGTTCTACTGCTCTACAGCTCTACTGTTCTACTGCTCTACAGCTCTACTGTTCTACTGTTCTACAGTTCTACAGCTCTACTGCTCTACTGTTCTACTGTTCTACTGCTCTACTGTTCTACAGCTCTACTTGTCTACTGATCTACTGTTCTACTGTTCTACTGCTCTACTGTTCTACTGCTCTACTGCTCTACAGCTCTACTGTTCTACTGTTCTACTGTTCTACAGCTCTACAGCTCTACTGCTCTACTGTTCTACAGCTCTACTGTTCTACTGTTCTACAGTTCTACAGCTCTACTGCTCTACTGTTCTACTGCTCTACAGCTCTACAGCTCTACTGTTCTACTGTTCTACAGCTATGCTGCTCTACTGTTCTAGAGCTCTACTGCTCTACAGCTCTACTGTTCTACTGTTCTACAGCTCTACAGCTCTACAGCTCTACTGCTCTACTGTTCTACAGCTCTACAGCTCTACAGCTCTACTGTTCTACTGTTCTACTGTTCTACAGCTCTACTGTTCTACTGCTCTACTGTTCTACTGCTCTACAGCTCTACAGCTCTACTGTTCTACTGTTCTACAGCTCTACTGTTCTACAGCTCTACAGCTCTACTGTTCTACTGCTCTACTGTTCTACTGTTCTACAGCTCTACTGTTCTACAACTCTACTGTTCTACTGTTCTACTGTTCTACAGCTCTACTGCTCTACAGCTCTACAGCTCTACTGCTCTACTGTTCTACTGCTCTACTGTTCTACTGTTCTACTGCTCTACAGCTCTACTGCTCTACTGTTCTACTGTTCGACAGCTCTACTGCTCTACCTTTTCTACTGTTCTACTGTTCTACAGCTCTACTGTTCTACTGTTCTACTGCTCTACTGCTCTACTGTTCTACTGCTCTACTGCTCTACTGTTCTACTGTTCTACTGCTCTACTGCTCTACTGTTCTACACCTCTACTGCTCTACTGCTCTACAGCTCTACAGCTCTACTGTTCTACAGCTCTACTGTTCTACTGTTCTACTGCTCTACTGCTCTACTGTTCTACACCTCTACTGCTCTACTGCTCTACAGCTCTACAGCTCTACTGTTCTACTGTTCTACAGCTCTACTGTTCTACTGTTCTACTGCTCTACTGCTCTACTGTTCTACACCTCTACTGCTCTACTGCTCTACAGCTCTACAGCTCTACTGTTCTACTGTTCTACTGTTCTACAGCTCTACTGCTCTACAGCTCTACAGCTCTACTGCTCTACTGTTCTACTGCTCTACTGTTCTACTGTTCTACTGCTCTACAGCTCTACTGCTCTACTGTTCTACTGTTCGACAGCTCTACTGCTCTACTGTTCTACTGTTCTACTGTTCTACTGCTCTACTGTTCTACTGTTCTACTGCTCTACAGCTCTACTGCTCTACTGTTCTACTGTTCGACAGCTCTACTGTTCTACTGTTCTACTGTTCGACAGATCTACTGCTCTACCTTTTCTACTGTTCTACTGTTCTACAGCTCTACTGTTCTACTGTTCTACTGCTCTACTGCTCTACTGTTCTACTGCTCTACTGCTCTACTGTTCTACTGTTCTACTGCTCTACTGCTCTACTGTTCTACACCTCTACTGCTCTACTGCTCTACAGCTCTACAGCTCTACTGTTCTACAGCTCTACTGTTCTACTGTTCTACTGCTCTACTGCTCTACTGTTCTACACCTCTACTGCTCTACTGCTCTACAGCTCTACAGCTCTACTGTTCTACTGTTCTACAGCTCTACTGTTCTACTGTTCTACTGCTCTACTGCTCTACTGTTCTACACCTCTACTGCTCTACTGCTCTACAGCTCTACAGCTCTACTGTTCTACTGTTCTACTGTTCTACAGCTCTACTGTTCTACTGTTCTACTGCTCTACTGCTCTACTGTTCTACTGTTCTACTGCTCTACTGTTCTACTGTTCTACTGCTCTACTGCTCTACTGTTCTACACCTCTACTGCTCTACCGCTCTACAGCTCTACAGCTCTACTGTTCTACTTTGCTACTGCTCTACAGTTCTACTGCTCAACAGCTCTACAGCTCTCCTGTTCTACTGCTCTACTGTTCTACTGTTCTACAGCTCTACTGTTCTACAGCTCTACTGTTCTACTGTTCTACAGCTCTACTGTTCTACAGCTCTACTGTTCTACTGTTCTACAGCTCTGCTGTTCTACTGCTTTACTGCTCTACTGTTCTACAGCTCTACAGCTCTACTGTTCTACTGCTCTACTGCTCTACTGTTCTACTGCTCTACAGCTCTACTGTTCTACCTTCTCTATTGTTCTACTGCTCTACTGTTCTACTGTTCTACTGCTCTACAGCTCTACTGTTCTACTGTTCTACAGCTCTACTGCTCTACTGCTCTACAGCTCTACTGCTCTACCGTTCTACTGCTCTACTGTTCTACTGTTCTACTGCTCTACAGCTCTACAGCTCTACTGTTCTACAGCTCTACTGCTCTACTGTTCTACCTTTTCTACTGTTCTACAGCTCTACTGTTCTACTGTTCTACTGCTCTACTGCTCTACTGTTCTACAGCTCTACAGCTCTACTGCTCTACTGTTCTGCTGTTATACTGCTCTACTGCTCTACAGCTCTACAGCTCTACTGTTCTACAGCTCTACAGCTCTACTGTTCTACTGCTCTACTGCTCTACAGCTCTACTGCTCTACAGCTCTACAGCTCTACTGCTCTACTGTTCTACTGTTCTACTGTTCTACTGCTATACAGTTCTACAGCTCTACTGCTCTACTGCTCTAAAGCTCTACAGCTCTACTGATCTACTGTTCTACTGTTCTACTGCTCTACTGCTCTACTGTTCTACTGTTCTACAGCTCTACTGTTCTACAGCTCTACTGTTCTACTGTTCTACAGCTCTACTGTTCTACAGCTCTACTGTTCTACTGTTCTACAGCTCTGCTGTTCTACTGCTTTACTGCTCTACTGTTCTACAGCTCTACAGCTCTACTGTTCTACTGCTCTACTGTTCTACTGCTCTACAGCTCTACTGTTCTACCTTCTCTATTGTTCTACTGCTCTACTGCTCTACTGTTCTACTGTTCTACAGCTCTACTGCTCTACTGTTCTACCTTTTCTACTGTTCTACAGCTCTACTGTTCTACTGTTCTACTGCTCTACTGCTCTACTGTTCTACAGCTCTACAGCTCTACTGCTCTACTGTTCTGCTGTTCTACTGCTCTACAGCTCTACAGCTCTACTGTTCTACAGCTCTACAGCTCTACTGTTCTACTGTTCTACTGTTCTACTGCTCTACAGCTCTACTGCTCTACAGCTCTACAGCTCTACTGCTCTACTGTTCTACTGTTCTACTGTTCTACTGCTATACAGTTCTACAGCTCTACTGCTCTACTGCTCTACTGTTCTACAGCTCTACTGTTCTACTGCTCTACAGCTCTACAGCTCTACTGTTCTACTGTTCTACAGTTCTACAGCTCTACTGCTCTACTGTTCTACTGTTCTACTGCTCTACAGCTCTACTTGTCTACTGCTCTACTGCTCTACAGCTCTACTGCTCTACTGTTCTACTGCTCTACTGTTCTACAGCTCTACAGCTCTACTGTTCTTCTGTTCTACAGCTCTACAGCTCTACTGCTCTACTGTTCTACCTTTTCTACTGTTCTACAGCTCTACTGTTCTACTGTTCTACTGCTCTACTGCTCTACTGTTCTACAGCTCTACTGCTCTACTGTTCTGCTGTTATACTGCTCTACTGCTCTACAGCTCTACAGCTCTACTGTTCTACAGCTCTACAGCTCTACTGTTCTACTGTTCTACTGCTCTACTGCTCTACAGCTCTACAGCTCTACTGCTCTACTGTTCTACTGCTCTACAGTTCTACAGCTCTACTGCTCTACAGCTCTACAGCTCTACTGCTCTACTGTTCTACTGTTCTACTGCTCTACTGTTCTACTGCTCTACTGTTCTACTGCTCTACTGCTCTACTGTTCTACTGTTCTACTGCTCTACAGCTCTACTGTTCTACTGCTCTACAGCTCTACAGCTCTACTGTTCTACTGTTCTACAGTTCTACAGTTCTACAGCTCTACTGCTCTACTGTTCTACTGTTCTACTGCTCTACTGTTCTACAGCTCTACTTGTCTACTGCTCTACTGTTCTACTGTTCTACTGCTCTACTGTTCTACTGCTCTACTGCTCTAATGCTCTACAGCTCTACTGTTCTACCTTCTCTACTGTTCTACTGTTCTACAGCTCTACTGTTCTACCTTCTCTACTGTTATACTGTTCTACAGCTCTACTGTTCTACTGTTCTACTGTTCTACAGCTCTACAGCTCTACTGTTCTACAGCTCTACTGTTCTACTGTTCTACAGTTCTACAGCTCTACTGCTCTACTGTTCTACTGCTCTACAGCTCTACAGCTCTACTGTTCTACTGTTCTACAGCTATGCTGCTCTACTGTTCTAGAGCTCTACTGCTCTACAGCTCTACTGTTCTACTGTTCTACAGCTCTACAGCTCTACTGCTCTACTGTTCTACAGCTCTACAGCTCTACAGCTCTACTGTTCTACTGTTCTACAGCTCTACTGCTCTACTGCTCTACAGTTCTACTGCTCTACAGCTCTACAGCTCTACTGTTCTACTGTTCTACAGCTCTACTGTTCTACTGCTCTACAGCTCTACTGTTCTACTGCTCTACTGTTCTACTGTTCTACAGCTCTACTGCTCTACTGTTCTACCTTTTCTACTGTTCTACTGTTCTACAGTTCTACTATTCTACTGTTCTACTGTTCTACTGCTCTACTGTTCTACTGTTCTACTGCTCTACTGCGCTACTGCTCTACAGCTCTACTGCTCTACTGCTCTACAGCTCTACAGCTCTACTGTTCTACTGCTCTACTGCTCTACTGTTCTACTTTTCTACTGCTCTACAGCTCTACTGCTCAACAGCTCTACAGCTCTCCTGTTCTACTGCTCTACTGTTCTACTGTTCTACAGCTCTAGTGTTCTATAGCTCTACAGCTCTACTGTTCTACAGCTCTACTGTTCTACTGTTCTACAGCTCTGCTGTTCTACTGCTCTACTGCTCTACTGTTCTACAGCTCTACAGCTCTACTGTTCTACTGCTCTACTGTTCTACTGCTCTACTGTTCTACTGCTCTACTGTTCTACTGTTCTACTGCTCTACTGTTCTACTGTTCAACTGTTCTACAGCTCTAATGTTCTACCTTCTCTATTGTTCTACTGCTCTACTGTTCTACTGTTCTACAGCTCTACAGCTCTACTGTTCTACTGTTCTACAGCTCTACAGCTCTACTGCTCTACAGCTCTACTGCTCTACTGTTCTACTGCTCTACTGTTCTACTGTTCTACTGCTGTACAGCTCTACTGTTCTACTGTTCTACTGTTCTACAGCTCTACTGCTCTACTGCTCTACTGTTCTACAGCTCTACAGCTCTACAGCTCTACTGTTCTACCTTCTCTACTGTTCTACTGTTCTACTGTTCTACAGCTCTACTGCTCTACTGTTCTACAGCTCTACAGCTCTACTGCTCTACCTTTTCTACTGTTCTACAGCTCTACTGTTCCTCTGTTCTACTGTTCTACTGCTCTACTGTTCTACTGCTCTACTGCTCTACTGTTCTACTGTTCTACTGCTCTACTGTTCTACTGCTCTACTGCTCTACAGCTCTACTGTTCTACTGCTCTACTGCTCTACTGTTCTACAGCTCTACTGTTCTACTGTTCTACAGCTCAGCTGTTCTTCTGCTCTGCTGTTCTCCTGCTCTACTGTTCTACAGCTCTACTGCTCTACTGTTCTACTGCTCTACTGTTCTACTGCTCTACTGTTCTACTGCTCTACTGTTCTACAGCTCTACTGCTCTACTGCTCTACAGCTCTACTGCTCTACAGCTCTACTGTTCTACTGCTCTACTGTTCTACTGCTCTACAGCTCTACTGTTCTACAGCTCTACTGCTCTACAGTTCTACTGTTCTACTGCTCTACTGTTCTACAGCTCTACTGCTCTACTGCTCTACTGTTCTACTTCTCTACTGCTCTACAGCTCTACTGTTCTACTGCTCTACTGTTCTACTGTTCTACAGCTCTACTGCTCTACTGTTCTACAGCTCTACTGTTCTACTGTTCTACTGTTCTACTGCTCTACTGTTCTACTGTTCTACTGTTCTACAGCTCTACTGTTCTACTGTTCTACAGCTCTACTGTTCTACTGTTCTACAGCTCTACCTTCTCTACTGTTCTACTGTTCTACAGCTCTACTGTTCTACTGTTCTACTGTTCTACAGCTCTACTGCTCTACTGCTCTACTGTTCTACAGCTCTACAGCTCTACAGCTCTACTGTTCTACCTTCTCTACTGTTCTACTGTTCTACTGTTCTACAGCTCTACTGCTCTACTGTTCTACAGCTCTACAGCTCTACTGCTCTACTGTTCTACAGCTCTACAGCTCTACAGCTCTACTGCTCTACAGCTCTACAGCTCTACAGCTCTACTGCTCTACTGCTCTACAGCTCTACAGCTCTACAGCTCTACTGCTCTACAGCTCTACAGCTCTACAGCTCTACAGCTCTACAGCTCTACTGCTCTACAGCTCTACAGCTCTACTGTTCTACTGCTCTACTGTTCTACTGCTCTACTGTTCTACTGCTCTACTGCTCTACTGTTCTACTGTTCAACTGTTCTACAGCTCTAATGTTCTACCTTCTCTATTGTTCTACTGCTCTACTGTTCTACTGTTCTACTGTTCTACAGCTCTACAGCTCTACTGTTCTACTGTTCTACAGCTCTACAGCTCTACTGCTCTACAGCTCTACTGCTCTACTGTTCTACTGCTCTACTGTTCTACTGTTCTACTGCTCTACAGCTCTACTGTTCTACTGTTCTACTGTTCTACAGCTCTACTGCTCTACTGCTCTACTGTTCTACAGCTCTACAGCTCTACAGCTCTACTGTTCTACCTTCTCTACTGTTCTACTGTTCTACAGCTCTACTGCTCTACTGTTCTACAGCTCTACAGCTCTACTGCTCTACCTTTTCTACTGTTCTACAGCTCTACTGTTCTACTGTTCTACTGTTCTACTGCTCTACTGTTCTACTGCTCTACTGCTCTACTGTTCTACTGTTCTACTGCTCTACTGCTCTACTGTTCTACTGCTCTACTGCTCTACAGCTCTACTGTTCTACTGCTCTACTGCTCTACTGTTCTACAGCTCTACTGTTCTACTGTTCTACAGCTCAGCTGTTCTTCTGCTCTGCTGTTCTCCTGCTCTACTGTTCTACAGCTCTACTGCTCTACTGTTCTACTGCTCTACTGTTCTACTGCTCTACTGTTCTACTGTTCTACTGTTCTACTGCTCTACTGTTCTACAGCTCTACTGCTCTACTGCTCTACAGCTCTACTGCTCTACAGCTCTACTGTTCTACTGCTCTACTGTTCTACTGCTCTACAGCTCTACTGTTCTACAGCTCTACAGTTCTACTGTTCTACTGCTCTACTGTTCTACAGCTCTACTGCTCTACTGCTCTACTGTTCTACTTCTCTACTGCTCTACAGCTCTACTGTTCTACTGCTCTACTGTTCTACTGTTCTACAGCTCTACTGCTCTACTGTTCTACAGCTCTACTGTTCTACTGTTCTACTGTTCTACTGCTCTACTGTTCTACTGTTCTACTGTTCTACAGCTCTACTGTTCTACTGTTCTACAGCTCTACTGTTCTACTGTTCTACAGCTCTACCTTCTCTACTGTTCTACTGTTCTACAGCTCTACTGTTCTACTGTTCTACTGTTCTACAGCTCTACTGCTCTACTGCTCTACTGTTCTACAGCTCTACAGCTCTACAGCTCTACTGTTCTACCTTCTCTACTGTTCTACTGTTCTACTGTTCTACAGCTCTACTGCTCTACTGTTCTACAGCTCTACAGCTCTACTGCTCTACTGTTCTACAGCTCTACAGCTCTACTGCTCTACAGCTCTACAGCTCTACAGCTCTACTGCTCTACTGTTCTACAGCTCTACAGCTCTACAGCTCTACAGCTCTACGCCTACGCTCTACAGCTCTACAGCTCTACTGCTCTACAGCTCTACAGCTCTACTGCTCTACTGCTCTACAGCTCTACTGCTCTACTGCTCTACTGCTCTACAGCTCTACTGCTCTACTGCTCTACAGCTCTACAGCTCTACAGCTCTACTGCTCTACAGCTCTACAGCTCTACAGCTCTACTGTTCTACTGCTCTACAGCTCTACAGCTCTACTGCTCTACTGCTCTACAGCTCTACGCTCTACTGCTCTACAGCTCTACTGCTCTACTGCTCTACAGCTCTACTGTTCTACGCTCTACAGCTCTACAGCTCTACTGTTCTACTGCTCTACAGCTCTACAGCTCTACTGTTCTACGCTCTACAGCTCTACTGCTCTACTGCTCTACAGCTCTACAGCTCTACTGCTCTACTGCTCTACAGCTCTACAGCTCTACAGCTCTACTGTTCTACTGCTCTACAGCTCTACAGCTCTACTGCTCTACTGCTCTACTGCTCTACAGCTCTACAGCTCTACAGCTCTACTGCTCTACAGCTCTACAGCTCTACAGCTCTACTGTTCTACTGCTCTACAGCTCTACAGCTCTACTGCTCTACAGCTCTACTGCTCTACAGCTCTACAGCTCTACTGCTCTACTGCTCTACTGCTCTCCCCCCGACTTACATCACATCCTCGGATGGCGTCCATGGCCAGCAAGTCGTTGCCATGGCGCAGCTGGAACTTAACCATCTCCTCTGCGGTGCGGAGGTCAGAGAGCTCCTGTTCCTGGGACTGACCACACTCCTTGATCAGGTCCTTCAGTAGCAGGGCGTACTTAGACATCCTCTGGATGGGCTTCAGCAGGTAGGACGCCAGGTCCATCTTATCACCCAGCTCCAACTGCTTGTTCTGGGGAGACAGACGCACACATAGAGGAGGATGAGAGGGGATGTAGGACTCTGTATGCAGACCTACAATAGCTTTTCTAAATGGGAATTCTGATGTCAATTCAACTCTTCCATTCTACATAGGAAGACGTCCAGTAGCTATGTAACGTTTGACAATGGGAATTCTAATGTTACTGAATGTAGAACTAGCAGATGTATACTAGTAGCACCCTATATGACGTTAGGCTCACACAACCTTACAATTAGCCTGTTGCTGTGAAGTAGTTTGGTTCATATTGGTTAAAGGTCAGGGCTGGTGTTAGTACAGCTGATCCTAGAACGTTAGTAACCAGAGCCGTTTCCAGACGCACCTTAAAGAATCCATTCCCGTGGCTGGTGAGTAGAGCGTCAGACTGCGGCTTGTTCTTGCTGTAGAGAGCGTACATTCCAAACTGATCCTCCTGCACACAGGAATAACAAGTTACCACTCTGACTACAGTCAAACTGATCCTCCTGCACACAGGAATAACAAGTTACCACTCTGACTACAGTCAAACTGATCCTCCTGCACACAGGAATAACAAGTTACCACTCTGACTACAGTCAAACTGATCCTCTTGCACACAGGAATAACAAGTTACCACTCTGACTACAGTCAAAGGTACACACACAGGTTGTGTTCCAAATGGCACCCTATTCCCTATATAGTGCACAACTTTTGAATAGGGCCCATAGAGAATAGGGTGCATTATTTAGGGAATAGGGTGCCATTTGGGACGCGGGACCGGTGTTCTGTGCTAGGCCTAAACACGGAGACTCATTTAGCTCATGAGGCCTGGATTCCATCAACCAACCATTAGGATTCCATCAACCAACCATTAGGATTCCATCAACCAACCATTAGAATACCATCAACCAACCATTAGAATACCATCAACCAACCATTAGAATACCATCAACCAACCATTAGAATACCATCAACCAACCATTAGAATACCATCAACCAACCATTAGGATTCCATCAACCAACCATTAGGATTCCATCAACCAACCATTAGAATACCATCAACCAACCATTAGAATACCATCAACCAACCATTAGGATACCATCAACCAACCATTAGGATTCCATCAACCAACCATTAGAATACCATCAACCAACCATTAGAATACCATCAACCAACCATTAGGATTCCATCAACCAACCATTAGGATTCCATCAACCAACCATTAGAATACCATCAACCAACCATTAGAATACCATCAACCAACCATTAGGATACCATCAACCAACCATTAGGATTCCATCAACCAACCATTAGGATTCCATCAACCAACCATTCGAATACCATCAACCAACCATTAGAATACCATCAACCAACCATTAGAATACCATCAACCAACCATTAGGATTCCATCAACCAACCATTAGAATACCATCAACCAACCATTAGAATACCATCAACCAACCATTAGGATACCATCAACCAACCATTAGAATACCATCAACCAACCATTAGAATACCATCAACCAACCATTAGGATTCCATCAACCAACCATTAGAATACCATCAACCAACCATTAGAATACCATCAACCAACCATTAGGATTCCATCAACCAACCATTAGAATACCATCAACCAACCATTAGAATACCATCAACCAACCATTAGGATTCCATCAACCAACCATTAGGATTCCATCAACCAACCATTAGGATTCCATCAACCAACCATTAGAATACCATCAACCAACCATTAGGATACCATCAACCATCCATTAGAATACCATCAACCAACCATTAGAATACCATCAACCAACCATTAGAATACCATCAACCAACCATTAGGATACCATCAACCAACCATTAGGATTCCATCAACCAACCAACCATTAGAATACCATCAACCAACCATTAGAATACCATCAACCAACCATTAGAATACCATCAACCAACCATTAGGATTCCATCAACCAACCATTAGAATACCATCAACCAACCATTAGAATACCATCAACCAACCATTAGGATACCATCAACCAACCATTAGAATATCATCAACCAACCATTAGGATTCCATCAACCAACCATTAGTATTCCATCAATCAACCATTAGGATTCCATCAACCAACCATTAGGATTCCATCAACCAACCATTATAATACCATCAACCAACCATTAGAATACCATCAACCAACCATTAGGATTCCATCAACCAACCATTAGGATACCATCAACCAACCATTAGAATACCATCAACCAACCATTAGGATTCCATCAACCAACCATTAGGATTCCATCAACCAACCATTAGAATACCATCAACCAACCATTAGAATACCATCAACCAACCATTATGATTCCATCAACCAACCATTAGGATACCATCAACCAACCATTAGAATACCATCAACCAATTATTAGAATACCATCAACCAACCATTAGGATACCATCAACCAACCATTAGGATTCCATCAACCAACCATTAGGATTCCATCAACCAACCATTAGGATTCCATCAACCAACCATTAGGATTCCATCAACCAACCATTAGGATTCCATCAACCAACCATTAGATTACCATCAACCAACCATTAGAATACCATCAACCAACCATTAGAATACCATCAACCAACCATTAGGATTCCATTTGATTTCAACTAAAACCTCTACATATATTAGTTTATAGTTGAGTTAGTTTGGTACCCACCAATAGTAACATGTTTAAAAGAACATTTCTTATTTTAAAGTAACTGTCCAATAAAAATCATATTCTCTCAACTCATACCCAGGTCATGTCGTTGACTCAACTCATACCCAGGTCATGTCGTTAACTCGTCTTATACTTGTAGTTGTGAACAAGAGAAAAAGCATTCGGTAAAAGCCTGCCTCAAAGGTCAAAGGTCACCTCAAAGGTCAAATATTAAAAAGGGTGTTTGTGTTTTCTTAAGAAGGTTAGTGAACGACAGACAGTCCAATATGTAGATCACTCTGCTAGAACTAGGTCACTGGGTTTTAGTGTGTCAGTTCCCAGCCCCAGGGTGTGCGCTCTCTCTCTCTCTCTCTGTCTTTATCTTTATCTTTATCTCTCTCTCTCTCTCTCTCCTCTCTCTCTCTCTCTCTCTCTCTCTCTCGCTCTCGCTCTCTCTCTTTATCTTTCCATACCACTGACTTCCCTACAGGACCTGGACCAGAGATCTGATGAAAGGCCTCATTGACTGAAACATCACAATCGTTCAATCTTTTCAACCTAATATTTAATCAAATTATACGTTTTTTTATATATGGAGAGAGTTGCACCTTACATTCATTTGCAGTAGTTTGGGACACATTGTTGGTGACTTCTTTAACGTACTTGTTTAATTCTCTCATAATAAAGGATATGGAATGTATCTGGTCTGACTGAGCTGATTGAGGGACATGTATATCAACCAGCCTGTCAGAGAGAGAGGTCATTGGGTCTCTCTGGTGTATTGTCTTGTATTGTGTTTCCAGCAGTGTGCTTGTTTCTAGCCTGAGGCTACAGGCTAAACTCTGTCCGTCTAGGACAGGGATGGGCAACTTTGATGGGGGTGGGGACCACAACATATCTGATCATCATGAGGGGACACAGTTGCTCACAGTTTGCCATGGGGTGTCGAGAAATGTTGCTGTTTTAAAGCTAGTTTGCTACAATTCTACACATTTTGCAATGGGGTGTCGAGAAATGTTGCTGTTTTAAAGCTAGTTTGCTGCAATTCTACACATTTTGCCATGGGGTGTCGAGAAATGTTGCTGTTTTAGCAAGTAAGTACATTTCAACAGAACGATTTGATTAGTGTAATGTTAGCTAGCTACATAGTTGTCTTTGTATCAAAGATAAAGGTAAACGCAGCCACTGCTAGCTAGCCAACGCTACCAGCTAGCAGTACTGTATCATTTTTTGTCAATAAGATTTTTGCAACGTAAGCTTAACTTTCTGAGCTTTCGAGTTGTGTAGTCCACTTGTGTAGCTAGCAGGACTGACTTTGTGTTAGCTAGCCAACTTTTAATTACTTCTGCGTTATGAAAGGAACTAGACACGGACACGAATGATCCATTGGTAGTTTGTTGTAACCAAGTATTGGTGCTAACCGTGTGTTATTGGATGCTAGCATGCTAGTTAGCTATAGGATACGGTGCACTGGGTGGGTTTCACGGAAGAATACTGTACCAAGTTATCTAGCTGAATAAACTAAGTTTGAGCCTATTCCTGGAAACATTGAACCACTGTAGCTTACATCAATTATAATTTCTAAAGTGGAAGTTGGAAAAGTTATATTTGAGTGTTTCATTGAATGGTTAGTGAGGGAGGCCCTGCTCTCTCGCTTCCCCAGTTGTTTAGTTAATTTTCATTCCAATCTCCTTTGCATTAGCGTAGCCTCTCCTGTAGCCTGTCAACTATGTGTCTGTCTATCCCTGTTCTCTCCTCTCTGCACAGGCCACACAAACGCTTCACACCGCCACTCTAACCTGGTGGTCCCAGCGCGCACGACCCACGTGGAGTTCCAGGTCTCCGGCAGCCTCTGGAACTGCCGGTCTGCGGCCAACAAGGCAGAGTTCATCTCAGCCTATGCTACCCTCCAGTCCCTCGACTTCTTGGCACTGACGGAAACATGGATTACCACAGAAAACACTGCTACTCCTACTGCTCTCTCCTCGTCTGACCACGTGTTCTCGCATACCCCGAGAGCATCTGGTCAGCGGGGTGGTGGCACTGGAATCCTCATCTCTCCCAAGTGGACATTCTCTCTTTCTCCCCTGACCCATCTGTCTATCTCCTCCTTTGAATTCCATGCTGTCACAGTCACTAGCCCATTCAAGCTTAACATCCTTATCATTTATCGCCCTCCAGGTTCCCTTGGAGAGTTCATCAATGAGCTTGACGCCTTGATAAGTTCCTTTCCTGAGGATGGCTCACCCCTCACAATTCTGGGTGACTTTAACCTCCCTACGTCTACCTTTGACTCATTTCTCTCTGCCTCCTTCTTTCCACTCCACTCCTCTCCTCTTACCTCACCCTCTCACCGTCCCCCCCTACTCACAAGGCAGGCAATACGCTTGACCTCATCTTTACTAGATGCTGTTCTTCTACTAATCTCACTGCAACTCCCCTCCAAGTCTCCGACCACTACATTGTATCCTTTTCCCTCTCGCTCTCCTCCAATCACTACTCACTCTGCCCCTACTCAGATGGTATTGCGCCGTCGCAACCTTCGCTCTCTCTCTCCTGCTACTCTCTCCTCTTCCATCCTATCATCTCTTCCCTCTGCTCAATCCTTCTCCAACCAATCTCCTGATTCTGCCTCCTCAACCCTCCTCTCCTCCCTTTCTGCATCCCTTGACTCTCTATGTCCCCTATCCTCCCGGCCGGCTCGGTCCTCCCCTCCTGCTCCGTGGCTTGACGACTCACTGCGAGCTCACAGAACAGGGCTCCGGGTAGCCGAGCGGAAATGGAGGAAAACTAGCCTCCCTGCGGACCTGGCATCTTTTCACTCCCTCCTCTCTACATTTTCTTCCTCTGTTTCTGCTGCTAAAGCCACTTTCTATCACTCTAAATTCCAAGCATCTGCCTCTAACCCTAGGAAGCTCTTTGCCACCTTCTCCCCCCTCCTGAATCCTCCCCCCCTCCTCCCTCTCTGCGGATGACTTCGTCAACCATTTTGAAAAGAAGGTTGACGACATCCGATCCTCATTTGTTAAGTCAAACGACACCGCTGGTCCTGCTCACATTGCCCTACCCTGTGCTTTGACCTCTTTCTCCCCTCTCTCTCCAGATGAAATCTTGCGACTTCTGACGGCCAGCCGCCCAACAACCTGCCCGCTTGACCCTATCCCCTCCTCTCTTCTCCAGACCATTTCCGGAGACCTTCTCCCTTACCTCACCTCGCTCATCAACTCATCCTTGACCGCTGGCTACATCCCTTCCGTCTTCAAGAGAGCGAGAGTTGCACCCCTTCTCAAAAAACCTACACTCGATCCCTCCGATGTCAACAACTACAGACCAGTATCCCTTCTTTCTTTTCTCTCCAAAACTCTTGAGCGTGCCGTCCTTGGCCAGCTCTCTTGCTATCTCTCTCAGAATCACCTTCTTCATCCAAATCAGTCAGGTTTCAAGACTGGTCATTCAACTGAGACTGCTCTTCTCTGTGTCACGGAGGCTCTCCACACTGCTAAAGCTAACTCTCTCTCCTCTGCTCTCATCCTTCTAGACCTATCTGCTGCCTTTGATACTGTGAACCATCAGATCCTCCTGTCCACCCTCTCCGAGTTGGGCATCTACGGCGCGGCTCACTCTTGGATTGCGTCCTACCTGACAGGTCGCTCCTACCAGGTGGCGTGGCGAGAATCCGTCTCCGCACCACGTGCTCTCACCACTGGTGTCCCCCAGGGCTCAGTTCTAGGCCCTCTCCTATTCTCGCTATACACCAAGTCACTTGGCTCTGTCATATCCTCACATGGTCTCTCCTATCATTGCTACGCAGACGACACATAATTAATCTTCTCCTTTCCCCCTTCTGATAACCAGGTGGCGAATCGCATCTATGTCTGGCAGACATATCAGTGTGGATGACGGATCACCACCTCAAGCTGAACCTCGGCAAGACGCAGCTGCTCTTCCTCCCGGGGAAGGACTGCCCATTCCATGATCTCGCCATCACAGTTGACAACTCCATTCTGTCCTCCTCCCAGAGTGCTAAGAGCTTTGGCGTGACCCTGGACAATACCCTGTAGTTCTCCGCTAACATCAAGGCGGTGACCCAATCGTGTAGGTTCATGCTCTACAACATTCGCAGAGTACGACACTGCCTTACACAGGAAGCGGCGCAGGTCCTAATCCAGGCACTTGTCATCTCCCGTCTGGATTACTGCAACTCGCTGTTGGCGGGGCTCCCTGCCTGTGCCATTAAACCCCTACAACTCATCCAGAACGCCGCAGCCCGCCTGGTGTTCAACCTTCCCAAGTTCTCTCACGTCACCCCGCTCCTCCGCACACTCCACTGGCTTCCAGTTGAAGCTCGCATCTGCTACAAGACCATGGTGCTTGCCTACGGAGCTGTGAGGGGAACGGCACCTCCATACCTTCAGGCTCTGATCAGTCCCTACACCCAAAGAAGGGCACTGCGTTCATCCACCTCTGGCCTGCTCGCCTCCCTACCTCTGCGGAAGCACAGTTCCCGCTCAGCCCAGGCAAAACTGTTCGCTGCTCTGGCACCCCAATGGTGGAACAAGCTCCCTCACGACGCCAGGGCAGCGGAGTCAATCACCACCTTCCGGAGACACCTGAAACCCCACCTCTTTAAGGAATACCTGGGATAGGATAAAGTAATCCTTCTAACCCTCCCCCCACCTACCCTCCCCCCCATTTTTTTTTTATATAGATGTACTATTGTAAAGTGGTTGTTCCACTGGATATCATAAGGTGAATGCACCAATTTGTAAGTCGCTCTGGATAAGAGCGTCTGCTAAATGACGTAAATGTAAATGTAGTTTGCTGCAATTCTACACATTTTGCCATGGGGTGTCGAGAAATGTTGCTGTTTTAAAGCTAGTTTGCTGCAATTCTACACATTTTGCAGTTTTTAATATGATATCTGAGTGAGACTGACTAACAAAAATCAATGGGGCTCTAATTCGACATTGA
The DNA here is from genome assembly GCF_965601325.2 of Salmo salar. Taxonomy (NCBI): domain Eukaryota; kingdom Metazoa; phylum Chordata; class Actinopteri; order Salmoniformes; family Salmonidae; genus Salmo; species Salmo salar. The sequence continues at coordinate 87,664,536 of NC_138295.1, forward strand.
TTACTACACGTTTAGATAGCTGGCCATTAGACTAATTTACCAATCTAAAACCTGTTAGCTGACCTGGCTATTTGAGTGACTGTCAGTGACTGACATATCAAGAGAAAAACCGATGATCCACAGCCACATTGTATTATTACATTCTGAGGGGAAATTGATCCGAGGGCCCGTGGGCCGCCAGTTGCCCATCCCTGGTCTAGGAGGAACTGGGACTGCATCCCGAATGACACCCATTCCTTTTCGAGTGGACTACCAGGGCATATACGGCTCTGGTCAAAAGTAGTGCACTATATAGGTAATAGGGTGTCATTTGGAAGTCTCGCTCTGTCTGGGTCCCAGTCCCCTGCAGCTTCCCAAATTCATCTCCATCTAAACAAAGTTCAAGTCAAATCAAAGTTTATTGATCGCCATACATAGATTTGCAGATGTTATTGCAGGTGCAACGAAATGCTTGTGTTTTCTAGCTCCAACAGTGCCCAGCAGTACAAAACGTTACCCTCATGTTGATGTTTGTGACCCTGGTAACAAACAAAAAAAGTAGTGCACTATATAGAGAATAGGGTGCCATTTGTGACTCATCTTAAGACTCAAGTGTCTGAGGAAGCAGCTGCTGATGGACAGAGGAGAGTGTCTGCCTGCCTGTCTGTCTGCCTGTCAGTCTGCCTCTCTCTCTGCCTGTCTGTCTACCTTTTGGTCTGTCTGCCTGTCTGTCAACATGACTCACGTGTCTGAGGAAGCAGCTGCTGATGGACAGGGGAGAGTGTCTGCCTGCCTGTCTGTCTGCGTGTCTGTCTACCTTTTTGTCTGTCTGCCTGTCTGTCAACATGACTCACGTGTCTGAGGAAACAGCTGCTGATGGACAGGGGAGAGTGTCTGCCTGCCTGTCTGTCTGCGTGTCTGTCTACCTTTTTGTCTGTCTGCCTGTCTGTCAACATGACTCACGTGTCTGAGGAAACAGCTGCTGATGGACAGGGGAGAGTGTCTGCCTGCCTGTCTGTCTGCCTGTCTGTCAACATGACTCACGTGTCTGAGGAAACAGCTGCTGATGGACAGGGGAGAGTGTCTGCCTGCCTGTCTGTCTGCCTGTCTGTCAACATGACTCACGTGTCTGAGGAAACAGCTGCTGATGGACAGGGGAGAGTGTCTGTCTGCGTGTCTGTCAACATGACTCACGTGTCTGAGGAAACAGCTGCTGATGGACAGGGGAGAGTGTCTGCGTGTCTGTCAACATGACTCACGTGTCTGAGGAAACAGCTGCTGATGGACAGGGGAGAGTGTCTGCCTGCCTGTCTGTCTGCCTGTCTGTCAACATGACTCACGTGTCTGAGGAAACAGCTGCTGATGGACAGGGGAGAGTGTCTGTCTGCGTGTCTGTCAACATGACTCACGTGTCTGAGGAAACAGCTGCTGATGGACAGGGGAGAGTGTCTGCGTGTCTGTCAACATGACTCACGTGTCTGAGGAAACAGCTGCTGATGGACAGGGGAGAGTGTCTGCGTGTCTGTCAACATGACTCACGTGTCTGAGGAAACAGCTGCTGATGGACAGGGGAGAGTGTCTGTCTGCCTGTCTGTCAACATGACTCACGTGTCTGAGGAAACAGCTGCTGATGGACAGGGGAGAGTGTCTGTCTGCCTGTCTGTCAACATGACTCACGTGTCTGAGGAAACAGCTGCTGATGGACAGGGGAGAGTGTCTGTCTGCCTGTCTGTCAACATGACTCACGTGTCTGAGGAAACAGCTGCTGATGGACAGGGGAGAGTGTCTGTCTGCCTGTCTGTCAACATGACTCACGTGTCTGAGGAAACAGCTGCTGATGGACAGGGGAGAGTGTCTGCCTGCCTGTCTGTCAACATGACTCACGTGTCTGAGGAAACAGCTGCTGATGGACAGGGGAGAGTGTCTGTCTGCCTGTCTGTCAACATGACTCACGTGTCTGAGGAAACAGCTGCTGATGGACAGGGGAGAGTGTCTGCCTGTCTGTCAACATGACTCACGTGTCTGAGGAAACAGCTGCTGATGGACAGGGGAGAGTGTCTGCCTGCCTGTCTGTCAACATGACTCACGTGTCTGAGGAAACAGCTGCTGATGGACAGGGGAGAGTGTCTGTCTGTCTGTCAACATGACTCACGTGTCTGAGGAAACAGCTGCTGATGGACAGGGGAGAGTGTCTGCCTGCCTGTCTGTCAACATGACTCACGTGTCTGAGGAAACAGCTGCTGATGGACAGGGGAGAGTGTCTGCCTGTCTGTCAACATGACTCACGTGTCTGAGGAAACAGCTGCTGATGGACAGGGGAGAGTGTCTGTCTGCCTGTCTGTCAACATGACTCACGTGTCTGAGGAAACAGCTGCTGATGGACAGGGGAGAGTGTCTGCCTGTCTGTCAACATGACTCACGTGTCTGAGGAAACAGCTGCTGATGGACAGGGGAGAGTGTCTGCCTGTCTGTCAACATGACTCACGTGTCTGAGGAAACAGCTGCTGATGGACAGGGGAGAGTGTCTGCTTGCCTGTCTGTCAACATGACTCACGTGTCTGAGGAAACAGCTGCTGATGGACAGGGGAGAGTGTCTGCCTGTCTGTCAACATGACTCACGTGTCTGAGGAAACAGCTGCTGATGGACAGGGGAGAGTGTCTGCCTGTCTGTCAACATGACTCACGTGTCTGAGGAAACAGTTGCTGATGGACAGGGGAGAGTGTCTGCCTGTCTGTCAACATGACTCACGTGTCTGAGGAAACAGCTGCTGATGGACAGGGGAGAGTGTCTGCCTGTCTGTCAACATGACTCACGTGTCTGAGGAAACAGCTGCTGATGGACAGGGGAGAGTGTCTGCCTGTCTGTCAACATGACTCACGTGTCTGAGGAAACAGCTGCTGATGGACAGGGGAGAGTGTCTGCCTGCCTGTCTGTCAACATGACTCACGTGTCTGAGGAAACAGCTGCTGATGGACAGGGGAGAGTGTCTGCCTGCCTGTCTGTCAACATGACTCACGTGTCTGAGGAAACAGCTGCTGATGGACAGGGGAGAGTGTCTGCCTGCCTGTCTGTCAACATGACTCACGTGTCTGAGGAAACAGCTGCTGATGGACAGGGGAGAGTGTCTGCCTGTCTGTCAACATGACTCTCGTGTCTGAGGAAACAGCTGCTGATGGACAGGGGAGAGTGTCTGCCTGCCTGTCTGTCAACATGACTCACGTGTCTGAGGAAACAGCTGCTGATGGACAGGGGAGAGTGTCTGCCTGCCTGTCAACATGACTCACGTGTCTGAGGAAACAGCTGCTGATGGACAGGGGAGAGTGTCTGCCTGTCTGTCAACATGACTCACGTGTCTGAGGAAACAGCTGCTGATGGACAGGGGAGAGTGTCTGCCTGTCTGTCAACATGACTCACGTGTCTGAGGAAACAGCTGCTGATGGACAGGGGAGAGTGTCTGTCTGCCTGTCTGTCAACATGACTCACGTGTCTGAGGAAACAGCTGCTGATGGACAGGGGAGAGTGTCTGTCTGCCTGTCTGTCAACATGACTCACGTGTCTGAGGAAACAGCTGCTGATGGACAGGGGAGAGTGTCTGTCTGCCTGTCTGTCAACATGACTCACGTGTCTGAGGAAACAGCTGCTGATGGACAGGGGAGAGTGTCTGTCTGCCTGTCTGTCAACATGACTCACGTGTCTGAGGAAACAGCTGCTGATGGACAGGGGAGAGTGTCTGCCTGTCTGTCAACATGACTCACGTGTCTGAGGAAACAGCTGCTGATGGACAGGGGAGAGTGTCTGCCTGTCTGTCAACATGACTCACGTGTCTGAGGAAACAGCTGCTGATGGACAGGGGAGAGTGTCTGCCTGCCTGTCTGTCAACATGACTCACGTGTCTGAGGAAACAGCTGCTGATGGACAGGGGAGAGTGTCTGCCTGCCTGTCTGTCAACATGACTCACGTGTCTGAGGAAACAGCTGCTGATGGACAGGGGAGAGTGTCTGCCTGTCTGTCAACATGACTCACGTGTCTGAGGAAACAGCTGCTGATGGACAGGGGGGAGTGTCTGTCTGCCTGTCTGTCAACATGACTCACGTGTCTGAGGAAACAGCTGCTGATGGACAGGGGAGAGTGTCTGTCTGCCTGTCTGTCAACATGACTCACGTGTCTGAGGAAACAGCTGCTGATGGACAGGGGAGAGTGTCTGTCTGCCTGTCTGTCAACATGACTCACGTGTCTGAGGAAACAGCTGCTGATGGACAGGGGAGAGTGTCTGTCTGCCTGTCTGTCAACATGACTCACGTGTCTGAGGAAACAGCTGCTGATGGACAGGGGAGAGTGTCTGTCTGCCTGTCTGTCAACATGACTCACGTGTCTGAGGAAACAGCTGCTGATGGACAGGGGAGAGTGTCTGCCTGCCTGTCTGTCAACATGACTCACGTGTCTGAGGAAACAGCTGCTGATGGACAGGGGAGAGTGTCTGCCTGCCTGTCTGTCAACATGACTCACGTGTCTGAGGAAACAGCTGCTGATGGACAGGGGAGAGTGTCTGCCTGTCTGTCAACATGACTCACGTGTCTGAGGAAACAGCTGCTGATGGACAGGGGAGAGTGTCTGCCTGTCTGTCAACATGACTCACGTGTCTGAGGAAACAGCTGCTGATGGACAGGGGAGAGTGTCTGCCTGTCTGTCAACATGACTCACGTGTCTGAGGAAACAGCTGCTGATGGACAGGGGAGAGTGTCTGCCTGTCTGTCAACATGACTCACGTGTCTGAGGAAACAGCTGCTGATGGACAGGGGAGAGTGTCTGCCTGTCTGTCAACATGACTCACGTGTCTGAGGAAACAGCTGCTGATGGACAGGGGAGAGTGTCTGCCTGTCTGTCAACATGACTCACGTGTCTGAGGAAACAGCTGCTGATGGACAGGGGAGAGTGTCTGCCTGTCTGTCAACATGACTCACGTGTCTGAGGAAACAGCTGCTGATGGACAGGGGAGAGTGTCTGTCTGTCTGTCAACATGACTCACGTGTCTGAGGAAACAGCTGCTGATGGACAGGGGAGAGTGTCTGCCTGTCTGTCAACATGACTCACGTGTCTGAGGAAACAGCTGCTGATGGACAGGGGAGAGTGTCTGCCTGTCTGTCAACATGACTCACGTGTCTGAGGAAACAGCTGCTGATGGACAGGGGAGAGTGTCTGCCTGTCTGTCAACATGACTCACGTGTCTGAGGAAACAGCTGCTGATGGACAGGGGAGAGTGTCTGTCTGCCTGTCTGTCAACATGACTCACGTGTCTGAGGAAACAGCTACTGATGGACAGGGGAGAGTGTCTGCCTGTCTGTCAACATGACTCACGTGTCTGAGGAAACAGCTGCTGATGGACAGGGGAGAGTGTCTGTCTGTCTGTCAACATGACTCACGTGTCTGAGGAAACAGCTGCTGATGGACAGGGGAGAGTGTCTGCCTGTCTGTCAACATGACTCACGTGTCTGAGGAAACAGCTGCTGATGGACAGGGGAGAGTGTCTGTCTGTCTGTCAACATGACTCACGTGTCTGAGGAAACAGCTGCTGATGGACAGGGGAGAGTGTCTGCCTGCCTGTCTGTCAACATGACTCACGTGTCTGAGGAAACAGCTGCTGATGGACAGGGGAGAGTGTCTGCCTGTCTGTCAACATGACTCACGTGTCTGAGGAAACAGCTGCTGATGGACAGGGGAGAGTGTCTGCCTGTCTGTCAACATGACTCACGTGTCTGAGGAAACAGCTGCTGATGGACAGGGGAGAGTGTCTGCCTGTCTGTCAACATGACTCACGTGTCTGAGGAAACAGCTGCTGATGGACAGGGGAGAGTGTCTGCCTGCCTGTCTGTCAACATGACTCACGTGTCTGAGGAAACAGCTGCTGATGGACAGGGGAGAGTGTCTGCCTGTCTGTCAACATGACTCACGTGTCTGAGGAAACAGCTGCTGATGGACAGGGGAGAGTGTCTGCCTGTCTGTCAACATGACTCACGTGTCTGAGGAAACAGCTGCTGATGGACAGGGGAGAGTGTCTGCCTGTCTGTCAACATGACTCACGTGTCTGAGGAAACAGCTGCTGATGGACAGGGGAGAGTGTCTGCCTGCCTGTCTGTCAACATGACTCACGTGTCTGAGAAAACAGCTGCTGATGGACAGGGGAGAGTGTCTGCCTGTCTGTCAACATGACTCACGTGTCTGAGGAAACAGCTGCTGATGGACAGGGGAGAGTGTCTGCCTGTCTGTCAACATGACTCACGTGTCTGAGGAAACAGCTGCTGATGGACAGGGGAGAGTGTCTGCCTGTCTGTCAACATGACTCACGTGTCTGAGGAAACAGCTGCTGATGGACAGGGGAGAGTGTCTGCCTGTCTGTCAACATGACTCACGTGTCTGAGGAAACAGCTGCTGATGGACAGGGGAGAGTGTCTGTCTGCCTGTCTGTCAACATGACTCACGTGTCTGAGGAAACAGCTGCTGATGGACAGGGGAGAGTGTCTGCCTGTCTGTCAACATGACTCACGTGTCTGAGGAAACAGCTGCTGATGGACAGGGGAGAGTGTCTGCCTGCCTGTCAACATGACTCACGTGTCTGAGGAAACAGCTGCTGATGGACAGGGGAGAGTGTCTGCCTGTCTGTCAACATGACTCACGTGTCTGAGGAAACAGCTGCTGATGGACAGGGGAGAGTGTCTGCCTGCCTGTCTGTCTGCGTGTCTGTCTACCTTTTTGTCTGTCTGCCTGTCTGTCAACATGACTCACGTGTCTGAGGAAACAGCTGCTGATGGACAGGGGAGAGTGTCTGCCTGTCTGTCAACATGACTCACGTGTCTGAGGAAACAGCTGCTGATGGACAGGGGAGAGTGTCTGCCTGCCTGTCTGTCTGCGTGTCTGTCTACCTTTTTGTCGGTCTGCCTGTCTGTCAACATGACTCACGTGTCTGAGGAAACAGCTGCTGATGGACAGGGGAGAGTGGGCCGAGGCCTCCAGCTCTTTCAGGAAGTACTGGCAGTGGAAGTTACACAGTTTCTCCATGTTGCCAAAGATAATGCTGCGCTTCCCCCAGAGGTCCTGAGGCAGGTCCAGACGCTCCATCTCTGGGAAGTAGTGCTCGATGACGTAGCTGAGGGAACGCACATACTCCCTCTCCGTGGAGATCATCTCAGCCATGATGTGCTGCACTTTACTGTTGAGGAGGGAAGAGACAGAGATCCTATCATTTACTGTTGAGGAGGGAAGAGACAGAGATCCTATCATTTACTGTTGAGGAGGGAAGAGACAGAGATCCTATCATTTACTGTTGAGGAGGGAAGAGACAGAGATCCTATCATTTACTGTTGAGGAGGGAAGAGACAGAGATCCTATCATTTACTGTTGAGGAGGGAAGAGACAGAGATCCTATCATTTACTGTTGAGGAGGGAAGAGACAGAGATCCTATCATTTACTGTTGAGGAGGGAAGAGACAGAGATCCTATCATTTACTGTTGAGGAGGGAAGAGACAGAGATCCTATCATTTACTGTTGAGGAGGGAAGAGACAGAGATCCTATCATTTACTGTTGAGGAGGGAAGAGACAGAGATCCTATCATTTACTGTTGAGGAGGGAAGAGACAGAGATCCTGTCATTCAATGAATTCAAGTTTTTCTGACCAAAATGGCAGATTTTTCATTCATGTTGCTTGGATGCCATGGCCACTCTAGTGTTCTATTTAATTATGTGGTAAGAGATATGGAGCCATGAAGCCATATGGGTCCTGGTCTAAAGTAGTGCACTATATAGGAAATAGGGTGCCATTTGGGACACAGACAGTATTATTTTGTTAATTTAGCTGACAGTGTGTCCTGTAGCATTGCGGGTAGGGCCAGTAACTGAAAGGTTGCTGGGTTGAATCCCCGAGCTGACAAGGTAAAAAATCAGTCGTTCTGCCCCTGAACAAGGCAGTTAACCCAGTGTTCCCCGAAGACGTGGATGTTGATTAAGGCAGCCCTCCACACCTCTCTGATTCAGAGGGGTTGGGTTAAATGTAGAAGACACATTTCAGTTGAAGGCATTTAGTTGTACATCTGACTAGGTCTCCCTCTTTCCCTTTCCCTCACCTGCTATGCTTCTTTCCATCTCCCTCTGGGTGTCTGGTGGGGGAGGACATGCTGCGGCTGCGTCCCAGCGCCGGGCTCACCACGTCAGGCCTCTGCAGCTTCTTCTCCACCGACACGTTGTTGGCCACCTCCAGCCCCTTGATGTACACCCCCGTGTAACCATGCAGGTGGCTGGTGTCAACGTGGCCACCGCCACCGTCCTGCGCTGCCGGCAGCTCATAGCTCAGCGTCTTCTTCATGATCTTCTTGAGCGGCTGTTTGCGGTGCTGGTGGTGCTGGTGGTGATGGTGGAGATGGTGGAGTGGCGTCCCAGACGACGAATAGACAGGCTCCGAGTGGCAGGAGGCGGCCCCCAGGGAGTCGATGGTGCAGTCGCTGTCCGTGTCGTCGAACAGAGAGGGGCTCTGCCGCAGCTTGAGGAGGAGGGGGTCTCCCTCTGGGGCGGGGGGGAAGGGGAAGAGGGAGGAGGAGGTGAAGGAGCAGGAGGAGGGGCTCTTGTTGTTGTTGGAGGAGAAGTGCCCTGTGGAGTGAGGCTTGGTTTCTTCCTCCAGAGACGACACTATGATCCTTGACCCCAGAGTGGGCAACTCAGGTAAAACAAGATCCCCTGCCGCAGCCCCATGCTGCTCCGTGTGAGTGCAGCCCCCCTGTCTGTCTGCAGTCTCTGACGGGTCTTTGGTTAGATTTCTGGCTGCAGAGTCAGAGGCTGCAGAGTCAGAGGCTGCAGTAGCTGCTGCTGTGGCCTGGACCAGGGTTTCCTCCAGCTGGTTCTTGGTCTGTTGACACTTGGTCCACAGGACGTTCCACTGATGGGTCTGCCGGGGGCTGGCCAGAGGGACAGAGACAAGGTCAGTGGAAAAAAACGGCTGTAGTGTGAAGTTGCCCCAAGACACTCATCTGGGGTAAGTTTTTCATTTCCCCCACTAATGGTGAAGGTTAGGATTGAGGGAGGTGAAGCTGATCCTAGATCTGTACTTAGGGGAAACTGCACCCCAAAGTGAAAAAAGCCCCCTAAATGATTTATTTATTATTTGAAATAAAAACAACTAACAAACAAATAATACTTAGTAGCAAAAATAATATGGCAACTACAGTCTAATAATAATAACTATGACATAATAATAATAATATTAACTATGACATAATAATAATAATAATATGGCAACTACAGTCTAATAATAATAACTATGACATAATAATAATAATAATAATAACTATGACATAATAATAATAATAATATGGCAACTACAGTCTAATAATAATAACTATGACATAATAATACTAATAATAACTATGACATAATAATAATAATAATATGGCAACTACAGTCTAATAATATTAACTATGACATAATAATACTAATAATAACTATGACATAATAATAATAATAATATGGCAACTACAGTCTAATAATATTAACTATGACATAATAATACTAATAATAACTAGGACATAATAATAATAATAATATGGCAACTACAGTCTAATAATATTAACTATGACATAATAATACTAATAATAACTATGACATAATAATAATAATAATATGGCAACTACAGTCTAATAATAATAACTATGAAATAATAATACTAATATTAACTATGACATAATAATAATAATAATATGGTAACTACAGTCTAATAATAATAACTATGATATAATAATAATAATATTAACTATGACATAATAATAATATGGTAACTACTGTCTAATAATAATAACTATGATATAATAATACTAATAATAACTATGACATAATAATAATAATAATATGGCAACTACAGTCTAATAATAATAACTATTAAATAATAATAATAATATTAACTATGACATAATAATAATAATAATATGGTAACTACAGTCTAATAATAATAACTATGATATAATAATACTAATAATAACTATGACATAATAATAATAATAATATGGCAACTACTGTCTAATAATAATAACTATGACATAATAATAATAATATTAACTATGACATAATAATAATAATAATATGGTAACTACTGTCAAATAATAATAACTATGAAATAATAATACTAATATTAACTATGACATAATAATAATATGGCAACTACAGTCTAATAATAATAACTATGAAATAATAATACTAATATTAACTATGACATAATAATAATATGGCAACTACAGTCTAATAATAATAACTATGAAATAATAATAATAATATTAACTATGACATAATAATAATAATAATATGGTAACTACAGTCTAATAATAATAACTATGACATAATAATACTAATAATAACTATGAAATAATAATACTAATATTAACTATGACATAATAATAATATGGCAACTACAGTCTAATAATAATAACTATGAAATAATAATAATAATATTAACTATGACATAATAATAATAATAATATGGTAACTACAGTCTAATAATAATAACTATGACATAATAATACTAATAATAACTATGACATAATAATAATAATAATAATATGGTAACTACTGTCAAATAATAATAACTACGACATAATAATACTAATAATAACTATGACATAATAATATGGTAACTATTGTTTAATAATAATAACTATGACATAATGATAATAATAATATGGTAACTACTGTTTAATAATAATAACTATGACATAATAATAATAATAATAACTATGACATAATAATAATATGGTAACTATTGTTTAATATAATAACTATGACATAATAATAATATGGTAACTACTGTTTAATAATAATAACTATGACATAATAATAATATGGTAACTATTGTTTAATAATAATAACTATGACATAATGATAATAATAATATGGTAACTACTGTTTAATAATAATAACTATGACATAATAATAATATGGTAACTATTGTTTAATAATAATAACTATGACATAATGATAATAATAATATGGTAACTACTGTTTAATAATAATAACTATGACATAATAATAATAATAATAACTATGGCATAATAATAATATGGTAACTATTGTTTAATATAATAACTATGACATAATAATAATATGGTAACTACTGTTTAATAATAATAACTATGACATAATAATAATATGGTAACTATTGTTTAATAATAATAACTATGATATAATAATAATAATAATAACTATGACATAATAATAAAAATAATAACTATGACATAATAATATGGTAACTATTGTTTAATAATAATAACTATGATATAATAATAATAATAATAACTATGACATAATAATACTAATATTAACTATGACATAATAATAATATGGCAACTACAGTCTAATAATAATAACTATGAAATAATAATACTAATATTAACTATGACATAATAATAATATGGCAACTACAGTCTAATAATAATAACTATGAAATAATAATAATAATATTAACTATGACATAATAATAATAATAATATGGTAACTACAGTCTAATAATAATAACTATGACATAATAATACTAATAATAACTATGAAATAATAATACTAATATTAACTATGACATAATAATAATATGGCAACTACAGTCTAATAATAATAACTATGAAATAATAATAATAATATTAACTATGACATAATAATAATAATAATATGGTAACTACAGTCTAATAATAATAACTATGACATAATAATACTAATAATAACTATGACATAATAATAATAATAATAATATGGTAACTACTGTCAAATAATAATAACTACGACATAATAATACTAATAATAACTATGACATAATAATATGGTAACTATTGTTTAATAATAATAACTATGACATAATGATAATAATAATATGGTAACTACTGTTTAATAATAATAACTATGACATAATAATAATAATAATAACTATGACATAATAATAATATGGTAACTATTGTTTAATATAATAACTATGACATAATAATAATATGGTAACTACTGTTTAATAATAATAACTATGACATAATAATAATATGGTAACTATTGTTTAATAATAATAACTATGACATAATGATAATAATAATATGGTAACTACTGTTTAATAATAATAACTATGACATAATAATAATATGGTAACTATTGTTTAATAATAATAACTATGACATAATGATAATAATAATATGGTAACTACTGTTTAATAATAATAACTATGACATAATAATAATAATAATAACTATGGCATAATAATAATATGGTAACTATTGTTTAATATAATAACTATGACATAATAATAATATGGTAACTACTGTTTAATAATAATAACTATGACATAATAATAATATGGTAACTATTGTTTAATAATAATAACTATGATATAATAATAATAATAATAACTATGACATAATAATAAAAATAATAACTATGACATAATAATATGGTAACTATTGTTTAATAATAATAACTATGATATAATAATAATAATAATAACTATGACATAATAATACAAATAATAACTATGACATAATAATAATATGGTAACTACTGTCTAATAATAATAACTATGACATAATAATAATATGGTAACTACTGTTTAATAATAATAACTATGACATAATAATAATAATAATAACTATGACATAATAATAATATGGTAACTATTGTTTAATATAATAACTATGACATAATAATAATATGGTAACTACTGTTTAATAATAATAACTATGACATAATAATAATATGGTAACTATTGTTTAATAATAATAACTATGATATAATAATAATAACTACGACATAATAATAAAAATAATAACTATGACATAATAATATGGTAACTATTGTTTAATAATAATAACTATGATATAATAATAATAATAATAACTATGACATAATAATACAAATAATAACTATGACATAATAATAATATGGTAACTACTGTCTAATAATAATAACTATGACATAATAATAATATGGTAACTACTGTTTAATAATAATAACTATGACATAATAATAATAATAATAACTATGACATAATAATAATATGGTAACTACTGTCTAATAATAATAACTATGACATAATAATAATAATAATAACTATGACATAATAATAATATGGTAACTACTGTCTAATAATAATAACTATGACATAATAATAATAATAATAACTATGACATAATAATAATAATAATATGGTAACTACTGTCTAATAATAATAACTATGACATAATAATAATAATAATAACTATGACATAATAATAATATGGTAACTATTGTCTAATAATAATAACTATGACATAATAATAATAATAATAACTATGACATAATAATAATATGGTAACTACTGTCTAACAATAATAACTATGACATAATAGCTCCTTGTCAATCTTCCACAATAGGAGACCGCCTAATCCTGCCTAATGAGCGGGCCGGCCGTGGTCCAAGAAGTTTTGATTTGTGTCCTGTGAAAACACATTGTTTTCTATTCCTAAAATAGCAATGGCAGGTGGAATCCCAAAAAGACAAAAAGGCGGCCAATATGATGCAGAAAACTTAAGTTAAACTTTCACAAAGAAATGAACAAAAATATAGCGATACTATTAGGATGTAGGATCTTATTTGGATCTGCATTAGCTGTTGCTGAAGCTAGTTTACTCTTTCCTTTCCTATACTACCCTATCCTACCTTTTCCTATCCTACCCCATCCTACCCTATCCTACCCCATCCAACCCTACCCTATCCTACCCCATCCTACTCTTTCCTATCTTATCCTACTCTTTTCTTTCCTATTCTACCCCACCCTACCCTACCCTATCCCATCCTACCCTATCCCATCCTACTCTTTCCTATCCTACCCTATTCACCCTACCCTATCCTATCCTACTCTTTCCTATCCTATCCTATCTTACTCTTTCCTATCTTACCCTATCCTACTCTTTCCTATCCTACACTTTTCTATCCTACCCTATCATAATAATTCCTATCCTACCGTAGCCTACTCTTTCCTATCCTATCCTACTCTTTCCTACCCTACTCTTTCCTATCCTATCCTGTACTACCCCACCCTATCCTACCCTATCCTACCCGATCATACTCTTTCCTATCCTACCCCATCCTGCTCTTTCCTATCCTACCCTACCCCACCCTATCCTACCCCATCCTACTCTTTCCTATCCTACCCCATCCTGCTCTTTCCTATCCTACACTACTCCACCCTATCCTACCCCATTCTACTCTTTCCTATCATCCCCTATCCTATTCTACTCTTTCCTATCCTACCCTACCCTATCCTATCCTACCCTACCCTACCTTACCCCACCCTATCCTTCCCCAGCCTATCTTACAGCAGGTGGTATACCTGTCCAAGGACAGGACCATATCATTGAGGGGGCTGAAGTTGTCCAGGGAGAACGTAGAGGCCTCCATCTGATAGTCCTGGAGGATCTCAAGTACTGCAGAAGGGAGGCTCACACCACTGCTGTCCAGGTTCAGCTGCCTGAAGTAGTCCTGGCAGTGCTCCATCCACTGGTTAGCCTGCAGGACAGGACGGATAGCACGTAAAAATACAATTACAACAGACACTGAGTGGACAAAACATTAAGAACACCGGCTCTTTCAATGACACAGACTGACCAGGTGAATCCAGGTGAAAGCTAAGATCCCTTATTGATGTCACTTGTTAAATCCACTTCAACCAGTGTAGATGAAGGGGAGGAGACAGGTTAAAGAAGGATTTTTAAGCCTTGAGACAATTAAGACATGGATTGTGTATGTGTGCCATTCAGAGGGTGAATGGGCAAGACAAAGATTTAAGTTCCTTAGAATGGGGTATGGTAGTAGGTGCCAGGCGCACCGCTTTATGTCATGAACTGTAACGCTGCTGGGTTTTTCACACTCAACAGATTCCAGTGTATCAAGAAGGATTCACCACCCAAAGGACATTCAGCCAACTTGACACAACTGTGGGAAGCATTGGAGTCAACATGGGCCAGCATCCCTGTGGAAAGCTTTCAATGCCTTGTAGAGTCCATGTCCTGATGAATTGAGGCTGTTCTGAGGGCAAAAGGGGGTGCAACTCAATATTAGTAAGGTGTTCTTAATGTTTTGTACTCTCAGTGTATATGATTGATATAATGTTTAAAATCTGTATCTATTGTATCTATCAAAAGGTCAAGGTTCAAACACAGCATCATAGTAAGGAGGATCAACCCTTACAGTATTCTGTGTCACAAATGGCTCCCTATTCCCTTTTTTACCAGGATTCATAGTGCCATTTGGGATGCAGCCCAAGACATCTCATCACATACTTTTTCCTCAACCTCTCTTGCTTGAGAAATAAACGAAGAATCAGAAATGATCCTGGGTCTGTCTTTACCGAGCCGTAGAACTCGTAGAGGTTGGTGAGGATGTCTAGCTGGTTCTTCCTCCTCTCCACTCTGCCCAGGATGGATCCCAGGTGCTGTTTGAAGTCCAGCA
>NC_138295.1:87685000-87740000 GCF_965601325.2 Salmo salar
CCACTTCCAACTACATCCAGGGACTGAGCAGGACTGCTAGAATGAATGTGCCAAAACCTGCAACTGGTGAAAAGGCAGTGAAAGCAAAGGCCAGGGTAACATAAGGGAAGGCCAGGGTAACATAAGGAAAGGCCAGGGTAACATAAGGAAAGGCCAGGTAAATAAGGAAAGGCCAGGGTAACATAAGGAAAGGCCAGGGTAACATAAGGAAGGCCAGGGTAACATAAGGGAAGGCCAGGTAAATAGAAAAGGCCAGGGTAACATAAGGAAAGGCCAGGGTAACATAAGGAAAGGCCAGGGTAACATAAGGAAAGGCCAGGGTAACATAAGGGAAGGCCAGGTTAAAATAAGGAAAGGCCAGCAGGGTAACATAAGGAAAGGCCAGGGTAACATAAGGAAAGGCCAGGGTAACATAAGGAAAGGCCAGGGTAACATAAGGAAAGGCCAGGTTAACATAAGGAAAGGCCAGGGTAACATAAGGGAAGGCCAGGGTAACATAAGAAAGGCCAGGTAAAAAAAAAGGCCAGGTTAAAATAAGGAAAGGCCAGGGTAACATAAGGAAAGGCCAGGTAAATAAGGAAAGGCCAGGGTAATAAGGAAAGGCCAGGGTAACATAAGGAAAGGCCAGGGTAACATAAAAAAGGCCAGGGTAACATAAGAAAGCCAGGGTAACATAAGGAAAGGCCAGGGTAACATAAGAAAGGCCAGGTAAATAAGGAAAGGCCAGGGTAACATAAGGAAAGGCCAGGGTAACATAAGGAAAGGCCAGGGTAACATAAGGAAAGGCCAGGGTAAAATAAGGAAAGGCCAGGGTAACATAAGGAAAGGCCAGGGTAACATAAGAAAGGCCAGGTAACATAAGGAAAGGCCAGGGTAACATAAGGAAAGGCCAGGTTAAAATAAGGAAAGGCCAGGTAAAATAAGGAAGCCAGGGTAACATAAGGAAAGGCCAGGTAACATAAGGAAAGGCCAGGGTAACTAGGAAAGGCCAGGGTAACGTAAGAAAAGGCCAGGGTAACATAAAAAGGCCAGGGTAACATAAGGAAAGGCCAGGTTAAAATAAGGAAAGGCCAGGGTAACATAAGGAAAGGCCAGGTTAAAATAAGGAAAGGCCAGGGTAACGTAAGGAAAGGCCAGGGTAACATAAGGAAAGGCCAGGTAAATAAGGAAAGGCCAGGGTAACATAAGGAAAGGCCAGGGTAACATAAGGAAAGGCCAGGTAACATAAGAAAGGCCAGGGTAACATAAGGAAAGGCCAGGGTAACATAAGGAAAGGCCAGGGTAACATAAGGAAAGGCCAGGGTAACATAAGGAAAGGCCAGGGTAACGTAAGGAAAGGCCAGGGTAACATAAGGAAAGGCCAGGGTAACATAAGGAAGGCCAGGGTACATAAGAAAAGGCCAGGGTAACATAAGGAAAGGCCAGGGTAACATAAGGAAAGGCCAGGGTAACATAAGGAAAGGCCAGGTTAAAATAAGGAAAGGCCAGGGTAACATAAGGAAAGGCCAGGTTAAAATAAGGAAAGGCCAGGGTAACATAAGGAAAGGCCAGGTTAAAATAAGGAAAGGCCAGGGTAACATAAGGAAAGGCCAGGGTAACATAAGGAAAGGCCAGGGTAACATAAGGAAAGGCCAGGGTAACATAAGGGAAGGCCAGGGTAACATAAGGAAAGGCCAGGGTAACATAAGAAAAGGCCAGGGTAACATAAGGAAAGGCCAGGGTAAAATAAGGAAAGGCCAGGGTAACATAAGGAAAGGCCAGGTTAAAATAAGGAAAGGCCAGGGTAACATAAGGAAAGGCCAGGGTAACATAAGGAAAGGCCAGGTTAAAATAAGGAAAGGCCAGGGTAACATAAGAAAAGAGAGGGAACATTGCAGGAAAGAGGGAGACGTTTTTTTGAATTGCATTATCATAACAAATGTTTCACTGAAAAAATGTTTGCATTCATATACAATTAATTTGCTCTCAGGGTAACATATTAAGTAACAATATTAAGGGGCTTTTGTTTTGCCATCAATACCTTGGGGCTTTTGTTTTGCCATCAATACCTTGGGGCTTTTGTTTTGCCATCAATACCTTGGGGCTTTTGTTTTGCCATCAATACCTTGGGGCTTTTGTTTTGCCATCAATACCTTGGGGCTTTTGTTTTGCCATCAATACCTTGGGGCTTTTGTTTTGCCATCAATACCTTGGGGCTTTTGTTTTGTTTTCAATATCATTATTTTTGTTTGGAATACTAATAATTCTGATGTCAACTTCAGAAGTTTTGCTTGATATTAATGTCTGAAAAGTAACTCTCTCACTAGAGTAGTGCACCACATAACAACACTAGAACTCTATGAAAGGTGCTTAAAGCGGCCATCTTTAATTTAAACACTAACAGTGTTCTCACCGCCACAGTAAAAAGTTGAGGGATGGGTCTGGAGAAATGCAACCACTCTCCAATCCATAGACTATGCTATGGATGCAAGGACTGACCGTCCATGATGTCAAATAGTAGTAACCATGTTTAGAGGCTATACAATGTTTGTTTACATTTACTTTGTTTACAAACATTGGCATTTTCTTACATGTGAAACCGCAAATTTGACAAGTGCTTTTTTGGCAAGGGAGTGTGTGCATGTCGGGGTGTGTGTGTGTGTGAACAGACAAGTAAGAACAGGTCCTCCCCACTAGCCCTGAGGCCCAGCCTTTCTGCCAGTGAAATGTGATGGACCAAGTCACTACACAGAAATCAAAGTACCTCTCCAGAAATCAATCTTCTCTAGACCAAGAAAGGGATGGAAAAACAATAGTAAAGAAGATATATGTGCTGTGCTCCTAAAGTACTATACTATACCATTACTATAGTACTATACCAGAACATTACTATAGTTTTATTCTAGAACATTACTATAGTATTATTCTAGAACATTACTAAAGTAATATACTAGAACATTACCACAGTACTATACTAGAACATCACTACAGTACTACACCAGAGCATTACTATAGTACTATACTAGAACACTAGTAGAGTACTATACTAGAACATTGCTATAGTACTATACTAGAACATTACTACAGTACTATACCAGAACATTACTATAGTATTATTCTAGACCATTACTAAAGTACTATACTAGAACATTACCACAGTACTATACTAGAACATTACTATAGTACTATATTAGAACATTAGTATAGTACTATACTAGAACATTACTACAGTACTATGCAAGAACATTACTACAGTACTATACTAGATCATTACCACAGTACTATACTAGAACATTACTATAGTACTATATTAGAACATTGGTATAGTACTATACTAGAACATTACTATAGTACTATATTAGAACATTAGTATAGTACTATACTAGAACATCACTATAGTACTATACTATAACATTACTATAGTACTATAACATTACTATAGTACTATACTATAGCATTAGTATAGTACTATACTAGAACATTGCTATAGTACTATACTAGAACATTACTACAGTACTATGCTAGAACATTACTAAAGTACTATACTAGAACATTACTACAGTACTATGCAAGAACATTACTACAGTACTATACTAGATCATTACCACAGTACTATACTAGAACATTACTACAGTACTATGCTAGATCATTACCACAGTACTATACTAGAACATTACTATAGTACTATATTAGAACATTAGTATAGTACTATACTAGAACATTACTATAGTACTATATTAGAACATTAGTATAGTACTATACTAGAACATCACTACAGTACTATACTATACCATTACTACAGTAATAAACTATAACATTACTGCAGTACTATACTATAACATTACTATTGTACTATACTAGAGTGTAGTGACAGTGAAAGACCATTTCTTAACACCATGAAAACATTGTTAAGAATCAGGAGGACATAAAGAAACAGCCTGAGGATAGTTCATGTGTGGATGTGGTTCTGATGACATGTTATTTTCCGTTGAAAGCTCATACCTGGAGTTCAGGAAGAGATGATTGAGTCCCAAAATAGCATGTTAATCCCTATATTATAGTGCACTACTTTTGACCAGAGCCCTATGGGTCCTACGGTCAAAAGTAGTGCACTACACTGTATATGGAATAGGGTTCCATTCGGGACGCAGCCAATATTATTGTCATTAGAAAGCTCTCACCTGGAGTTCAGACAGAGATGAGAACAGAGCAGGACTGGGCTGCTGTCTCCTGGTGTCCACTAGCACCGTAAGGCCTTGGTCCCGCCTCTCGCTCCTGAAACCAGAAACTAAACCCATCAGGGTGATCTTGTGAATGGTTAGTCCTTGCATCATCCCTCCTCTCCCCTGTAACTATTCCACAGGTTGTTGCAGTAAATCAGAATGTGTTCTCAGTCAAATGACCTGGTAAAATAAGGGTTAAATAAAATATATATATATATATATATATAGCCCTGTTATGAGAGTGGTTACATTTCTCCAGACCCATTTCTCAGCTGTTTACCAAAAAGTGTTGGGGTGCCTGGTTTGTTATTTGTTTGAATCCCAGAATGCCCCCTTCAAAGGAAACCGTCCAATAACTAAAGCCTGGACGGGATTTCAGCAGATGAAACCTGAGTGCGGCTGACTGGTTGACTGACTGACCGGAGCGTTGAATAGTAGTAACCCAGGAGACAGGTGAGGTCTTTGGCCGTGCAGCTCTCCCCAGCCCACACCCTCCCCCGCGTGCACACCTGCAGCACCGCTCGCCCGCTGAGGTCTCTGTTACCTGGAAGAGAGAGAGGGGGGGGGGGGGGGGGGTCAGCGCTCACTCATACTCAAGTAGGCATTATGAGTGCTTCCCAAATGGTACCCTATTCTCTATATAAAGTAGTGCACTACATTTTGACCAAAGTCTTATGGGTCCTGTTCAAATGTAGTGCACTACAAAGGGAATACCGTAGGTTGCTATTTGGGACGTAGAGAAAGTGACCTGTCTGTTGTTAAGTGTTTGTCGTCATCCCAGGCCCCACAGCACAGCTCAACATACCGCTTTAGTTCAGGATGGCATCTCCTCTTACCCTCATCTGATCCAGTCTAAGTAATTTAATAGGCTCCTATTATTCTACATAGAACATTCCCACTCCTACTGAAAACATGCGCCCCAAGCTTCATATGTCACATGGGAGTAAACACTTCATATGTCACATGGGAGTAAACACTACATATGTCACATGGGAGTAAACACTTCATATGTCACATGGGAGTAAACACTACATATGTCACATGGGAGTAAACACTTCATATGTCACATGGGAGTAAACACTTCATATGTCACATGGGAGTAAACACTTCATATGTCACATGGGAGTAAACACTTCATATGTCACATGGGAGTAAACACTTCATATGTCACATGGGAGTAAACACTTCATATGTCACATGGGAGTAAACACTTCATATGTCACATGGGAGTAAACACTTCATATGTCACATGGGAGTAAACACTTCATATGTCACATGGGAGTAAACACTTCATATGTCCCATGGGAGTAAACACTACATATGTCACATGGAAGTAAACACTACATATGTCACATGGAAGTAAACACTTCATATGTCACATGGGAGTAAACACTACATATGTCACATGGGAGTAAACACTTCATATGTCACATGGGAGTAAACACTTCATATGTCACATGGGAGTAAACACTTCATATGTCACATGGGAGTAAACACTACATATGTCACATGGAAGTAAACACTTCATATGTCACATGGGAGTAAACACTACATATGTCACATGGGAGTAAACACTACATATGTCACATGGGAGTAAACACTTCATATGTCACATGGGAGTAAACACTTCATATGTCACATGGGAGTAAACACTTCATATGTCACATGGGAGTAAACACTACATATGTCACATGGAAGTAAACACTTCATATGTCACATGGGAGTAAACACTACATATGTCACATGGGAGTAAACACTACATATGTCACATGGGAGTAAACACTCCATACAGAATGATGGCCCCAGAGGCCAGTGTGTGTGTGTCACCTACCATTTAAGATGATGGCTGCAGAGGTCAGTGTGTGTGTGTGTGTGTGTGTGTGTGTGTGTGTGTGTGTGTGTGTGTGTGTGTGTGTGTGTGTGTGTGTGTGTGTGTGTGTGTGTGTGTGTGTCACCAACCAGGTAAGATGATGGCCCCAGAGGCCAGTAGTTCGGGGTTGACCTCTGACACCAGGCTGGGGAGGTGACAGTTAGGGGGTGACCCTGACCCTGGGGTTGGGGCCAGCTGGATGAGGACTTCATTAGAAGGTTTGGGGGGGTGGTGGTGTGACTGTGCTCCATCCTGACTGTGCCGCCTGGGGTTAGTGCTGGTGCCACCTTCATGGATCACTAAAGAGAACCAAGACAAAAATGGTATCATTTCAGACAGTATGCTGCTGTTAAAATGGTATCATTTCAGACAGTATGCTGCTGTTAAAATGGTATCATTTCAGACAGTATGCTGCTGTTAAAATGGTATCATTTCAGACAGTATGCTGCTGTTAAAATGGTGTCATTTCAGACAGTATGCTACTGTTAAAATGGTATCATTTCAGACAGTATGCTGCTGTTAAAATGGTATCATTTCAGACAGTATTCTACTATTAAAAATGGTATCATTTCAGACAGTATGCTGCTGTTAAAATGGTATCATTTCAGACAGTATTCTACTATTAAAAATGGTATCATTTCAGACAGTATGCTGCTGTTAAAACGGTATCATTTCAGACAGTATGCTGCTGTTAAAAATGGTATCATTTCAGACAGTATTCTACTATTAAAAATGGTATCATTTCAGACAGTATTCTACTATTAAAAATGGTATCATTTCAGACAGTATGCTGCTGTTAAAAATGGTATCATTTCAGAAAGTGTTCTACTATTAAAAATGGTATCATTTCAGACAGTATGCTACTGTTAAAAAATGTATAATTTCAGACAGTGTGCTGCTGTTAAAATGGTATCATTTCAGACAGTATGCTGCTGTTAAAAATGGTATCATTTCAGACAGTATGCTGCTGTTAAAATGGTATAATTTCAGACAGTATGCTGCTGTTAAAAATGGTATCATTTCAGACAGTATGATGCTGTTAAAAATGGTATCATTTCAGACAGTATGCTGCTGTTAAAAATGGTATCATTTCAGACAGTATGCTGCTGTTAAAATGGTATCATTTCAGACAGTATTCTACTATTAAAAATTGTATCATTTCAGACAGTATGCTGCTGTTAAAATTGTATCATTTCAGACAGTATGCTACTGTTAAAAATGGTATCATTTCAGACAGTATGCTGCTGTTAAAATTTTTATCATTTCAGACAGTATGCTGCTGTTAAAAATGGTATCATTTCAGACAGTATGCTGCTGTTAAAATGGTATCATTTCAGACAGTATTCTACTATTAAAAATGGTATCATTTCAGACAGTGTGCTGCTGTTAAAAATGGTATCATTTCAGACAGTATGCTACTGTTAAAATTTTTATCATTTCAGACAGTATGCTGCTGTTAAAATGGTATCATTTCAGACTGTATGCTGCTGTTAAAATGGTATCATTTCAGACAGTATTCTACTATTAAAAATGGTATCATTTCAGACAGTGTGCTGCTGTTAAAAATGGTATAATTTCAGACAGTATGCTACTGTTAAAATTGTATCATTTCAGACAGTATGCTGCTGTTAAAATGGTATCATTTCAGACAGTATGCTGCTGTTAAAATGGTATCATTTCAGACAGTATTCTACTATTAAAAATGGTATCATTTCAGACAGTATGCTGCTGTTAAAAATGGTATCATTTCAGACAGTATGCTGCTGTTAAAAATGGTATCATTTCAGACAGTATGCTGCTGTTAAAATGGTATCATTTCAGACAGTATTCTACTATTAAAAATGGTATCATTTCAGACAGTATGCTGCTGTTAAAATGGTATAATTTCAGACAGTATACTACTGTTAAAAATGGTATAATTTCAGACAGTATACTACTGTTAAAAATGGTATCATTTCAGACAGTATGCTGCTGTTAAAAATGGTATCATTTCAGCACCTGTGCTGATGTTAGTGTCTATTGTTGAAACTGTAGAATAAAAACCACTGTCTGAATACCGATTCATTATAATCACTCTATTTACTGTTCCACAGAATGACCACAGAAAGAGGTCATCATTTCACCTCAATGTGTACATCTCTTACATCATAAACCTAAAACCACAATAAACATCATTCAACCTACTTTAATAGGAATCAACCCGAAAAAGAGAAAAACACCTACAGGGGTAGATAGATAGCAGAGGGAGGGAGGGAAGGAAGGGAGGGAAGGGAGGGAAGGAAGGGAGGGAAGGAAGGGAGGGAAGGGAGGGAAGGAAGGGAGGGAAGGGAGGGAAGGAGGGAGGGACCGAGAGAGAGAGAAGGAGAAGGAGGAGAGAGAGGGAGAGAGAGAGAGAGGGAGCGAGAGAGAGAGAGGGAGAGAGAAGGAGAGAAGAGAGAGAGAGAGAGAGAGAGAGAGAAAGAGAGAAAGAGAGAGAGAGAAAGAGAGAGAGAGAGAGAGAGAGGGAGAGAGGGAGAGAGAGAGAGAGAGAGAGAGAGAGAGAGAGAGAGAAAGCGAAATAGAGAGGGGGGATGTATAATCAGAGACTGCTCTTCCAGACTGAGTCACTGCAGAGACCAGGTGTTCCGTCTGACTCACTGATACCAGACCTGGGTTCAAATACTAACTGAAATCTTTCAAATCCTTTTAGCATTTGCTTTAGTTTGCCTGATGTGCCAGATGGGCGGGGACTATTCTACTGGTTCCCTTGCATCAGGCAAACTCAGTCAAGCCCAGCTAAAATATGAAATTATTTCAAATAGTATTTGAACCCAGGTCTGTTAGCAACTACAAAATAAAACTCTGGATCAAAGACAGACTCCCAACGCCCCACTAACAGGAATGTAGCTCCTGACGTTCCCAACTGGTACCAACCACTGTTACAGCTTACACACTTTCTCCCTTTCTCCTATCCCTCTGGCTGGGGCTGGCTACGAGGCTAGCAGCTCTCACACTCAACATATACAGCCCAGACCTGGGTTCAAATGGTATTTTAAATGTTTTCATGGTTTCAACTGTGAATAGTCCTCTTCAAGATGGTAGCCTACCGCTCAGGCAGAGGAGGCTGCTGAGGGAGGACGGCTCATAACAATGGCTCGAACGGAGTGAATGGAATGGCATCAAACACCGAATATATTCACTCCATTCCAGCCGTTGTTATGAGCCGTCCTCCCTCTGCAGCCTCCACAGGGTCATCTAATACCTGGTAGAAAGTAAAGCAACAAAGGATATGGACACGCCCGGACATAAAAACCTGACCATAAAAGCCATTGTTCATACGTCTTCAAAGTTGTCAATGTGTGAATACAGAGAATGTATAGATAGGGTGTCTCTGAAACATGTATGAGACTAGGAGTAGTGTGTTTAAAACCTTCTCTAACTGGCCCCCTTGTGTTGTCCTGTCCCCTCCCCTCCCAGCCTCTCCCCACCCAGCCCCTCCGAGCCTAGCCCCTCCCCTCCGAGCCTAGCCCCTCCCCTCCGAGCCTAGCCCCGCCGAGCCTATCTCCTCCCAGCCTAGCCCCTCCCCTCCGAGCCTAGCCCATCCCCTCCGAGCCTATCTCCTCCCAGCCTAGCCCCTCCCTTCACAGTATAGCCCTCCCCTCCCAGCTTCTTCCATCCCAGCCTGTCCCCTCCTCTCCCAGTCCCTCCAAGCATCTCCCCGCCCCTTCCCTGAGCCTAGCCCCTCCCCTCCGAGCCTAGCCCATCCCCGCCGAGCCTATCTCCTCCCAGCCTAGCCCCTCCCCTCCGAGCCTAGCCCATCCCCTCCGAGCCTATCTCCTCCCAGCCTAGCCCCTCCCTTCCCAGTATAGCCCTCCCCTCCCAGCTTCTTCCATCCCAGCCTGTCCCCTCCTCTCCCAGTCCCTCCAAGCATCTCCCCGCCCCTTCCCTGAGCCTAGCCCCTCCCCTCCGAGCCTATCTCCTCCCAGCCTCTCTCCTCCCCTCCCAGCCTGTCCCCTCCCCTCCCATCATAGCCCCTCCCTTCCCAACTTAGCCTCTCCCTTCCCAGCCTAGCCCCCTTTTGTTCTCAGACACTACATGTACTTCCTGTGTGACTGGCTGTGGCTGTGCAGCCAGCGATTCTGTTTGTAGCAAACTTCCTACATTGCTTTGTTTTGTCAGGAAGTTATAAATGTAGAGTAAAGCCTCTCCTGCATTGTACCCAGTGTCCGCCTGGGTTGTATACAGCGTTTACCACCGTTCTAAGCCATCAATGCAGCCAGGACCTGGTCCCACATTTTTCACCCACACATTTCTGTCTGTCGGAGAACGAAACAGTCTGGACTGGCAAATATAGGATGCATCCCAAATGGCACTCTATTCCCTACATATACACTGAGTGTACAAAGCATTGAAATCACAAGAGGGACATGAATGAAGCAATGGCCACCACAGCCATTACCACCTCACATGGTGGATGAGGGTAATTCCATCCCTTCTCAAAGTGAGGGAGGGTTTTGTTTTCAGAATAAAGTCCTGAAGAAAGTCAGTGTTGGTTCACTGGTTCTCATGTTACTCAGGTGAATGGACCTTACATGAGGACAGGTTAAGGGCTTTTCCTCTGCATTCAGCCCCAGTGGAGGAGGGGGGCACAATGAATGCTATTGTACAGGAGGCAACTCATCTGTTTGGGACCAGAGTCGAGCACAGCCCAGTCCCACATTCACTGGAAGGCCATGTCATCTCACTGTGTGTGAACCTAGCACCACTGTGTGTGTGTGTGAACCTAGCGCCACTGTGTGTGTGTGTGTGAACCTAGCGCCACTGTGTGTGTGTGTGTGAACCTAGCGCCAGAGTGTGTGTGTGTGTGAACCTAGCGCCAGAGTGTGTGTGTGTGAACCTAGCGCCACTGTGTGTGTGTGTGAAACTAGCGCCACAGTGTGCGTGTGTGTGTGTGTGTGTGTGTGTGTGTGTGTGTGTGTGTGTGTGTGTGTGTGTGTGTGTGTGTGTGTGTGTGTGTGTGTGTGTGGACCTAGCGCCACTGTGTGTGTGTGTGTGTGTGTGTGTGTGTGTGTGTGTGTGTGTGTGTGTGTGTGTGTGTGTGTGTGTGTGTGTGTGTGTGTGTGTGTGTGTGTGTGTGTGTGTGTGCGTGTGTGTGTGTGTGTGTGTGTGTGAACCTAGCGCCACTGTGTGTGTGTGTTTCCCTCCTACGTCTGGTTGGTTACAGGATCCTCTGAGGTTTCCTGTCCACCAAGGTCTCAATGGGCTCTAGGTATTTAATGGAGCTGGGTTTTCAGTGGAGCCGGGTTTTCAGAGACTCTAGGTTTTCAGTGGAGCTGGGTTTTCAGTGGCTCTAGGTTTTCAGTGGAGCTGGGTTTTCAGTGGCTCTAGGTTTTCAGTGGCTCTAGGTTTTCAGTGGAGCTGGGTTTTCAGTGGCTCTAGGTTTTCAGTGGAGCTGGGTTTTCAGTGGCTCTAGCTTTTCAGTGGAGCTGGGTTTTCAGTGGCTCTAGGTTTTCAGTGGAGCTGGGTTTTCAGTGGCTCTAGCTTTTCAGTGGAGCTGGGTTTTCAGTGGCTCTAGGTTTTCAGTGGCTCTAGGTTTTCAGTGGCGCTAGGTTTTCAGTGGCGCTAGGTTTTCAGTGGAGCTGGGTTTTCAGTGGCGCTAGGTTTTCAGTGGCACTAGGTTTTCAGTGGCTCTAGGTTTTCAGTGGCTCTAGGTTTTCAGTGGCGCTAGGTTTTCAGTGGTGCTAGGTTTTCAGTGGCTCAAGGTTTTCAGTGGCTAAAGGTTTTCAGTGGCGCTAGGTTTTCAGTGGTGCTAGGTTTTCAGTGGCTCTATGTTTTCAGCGGCTCTATGTTTTCAGCGGCTCTATGTTTTCAGTGGAGCTGGGTTTTCAGTGGAGCTGGGTTTTCAGTGGCTCTAGATTTTCAGTGGTTCTAGGTTTTCAGTGACTAGGTTTTCAGAGACTCTAGGTTTTCAGTGGAGCTGGGTTTTCAGTGGCTCTAGGTTTTCAGTGGAGCTGGGTTTTCAGTGGCTCTAGGTTTTCAGTGGCGCTAGGTTTTCAGTGGCGCTATGTTTTCAGTGGAGCTGGGTTTTCAGTGGCTCTAGGTTTTCAGTGGAGCTGGGTTTTCAGTAGCTCTAGGTTTTCAGTGGCGCTAGGTTTTCAGTGGAGCTGGGTTTTCAGTGGCGCTAGGTTTTCAGTGGAGCTGGGTTTTCAGTGGCGCTAGGTTTTCAGTGGTGCTAGGTTTTCAGTGGAGCTGGGTTTTCAGTAGCTCTAGGTTTTCAGTGGCTCTAGGTTTTTAGTGGCTCTAGGTTTTCAGTGGTTCTAGATTTTCAGTGGCGCTAGGTTTTCAATGGCGCTATGTTTTCAGTGGCTCTAGGTTTTCAGTGGCTCTAGGTTTTCAGTGGTTCTAGGTTTTCAGTGGCGCTAGGTTTGCAGTGGTGCTAGGTTTTCAGTGGCTCTATGTTTTCAGCGGCTCTATGTTTTCAGTGGAGCTGGGTTTTCAGTGGAGCTGGGTTTTCAGTGGAGCTGGGTTTTCAGTGGCTCTAGATTTTCAGTGGTTCTAGGTTTTCAGTGGTTCTAGGTTTTCAGAGACTCTAGGTTTTCAGTGGAGCTGGGTTTTCAGTGGAGCTGGGATTTCAGTGGCTTTAGGTTTTCAGTGGCTCTAGGTTTTCAGTGTGGAAAAATGGGCTTCAGCTTGCTACTGTTGTATTGCTCAGTCATGAGGTTATGGCAGGCAGAAATCCCTCATTGTGGGGTAGTTGTACTAAATACAGTTATGGGTTCTGCAAGGATATGTTTCATTGGGCCGTATTTATAATCTATAGGGCCAAGAGATTTTCCTTTTCAGGGCACATGGTCATGGTCTTATCTTACCAATCAGGGAAAACCTACCATCCCTGGGCGGAACTGCTGAGTCTGTGTCATTTCACAGGGTTTAAGGGACTATTCAGGATTATGGCAATGAGGAAGTTAGAGGTAGTTGCGCTAACTAGCGTTAGCAGATACACATAGACTTCCAGCCATTGCGCTAATGCTAGTTAGCATTGGCTCACAAAACGACCTCAAACTTCATTTGAACTGAACATAGAAATATACAAATGGTATCCACCAGTTCATCTGACTCTGGAGAAGTAGATAAAGGGCCTCGTTGCCAACATCCCAAAGTATCCCTTTAAATCAACTCACACACTTTCCACATTTCAATACCCGGAAGAGACAGTGCTAAATAAAACAGAATGATTCCCTGGATGACACTTTCACAAACCAACTCTTCTGCACTGCCCTGCACAGAACAACAGAACAGTGTGTGTGTCCAACACCACGTCTGAGCTGTTCCAGGGATGGGCCATACCTGTCACATAACATGCCAAAGAGCATATAGACACACACAACCCCCTCCCCCTCCACCACCCCAAAAAATCAGCACATGAGAACTACAAGCTATCTCCTCATATCAACAGTGAGTCTAAACAAACACAGGCCTGTAACCCTCTGTCAGATCCCTATTACTGCAGGTCATAATTCCCCAGTGAAACCACAACATTAAACCTGTCTGGAAACAACGCGTGTTTTCAAGCCCGGAGGCCACATCATTTGATACAGTGAGAGAGAGCTGATGTTATGATTCAATGTCTATTGGACCCAGTGCCAGGGAAAGTGTTTGTCCAAACTGAAGACGACGCTTGAGTTGAGAAATCTAATCACCAACGCACCCTCACCAAACATAGCTGTCTTGTTTAGACTTTTACTGCCTTTATTGATGTTACATTCTTAAACCAACATGCAAACTGGTAGAAAAGATGTCTTTTCAAAGGAAAACTGGTTGAAATGATGTCCTTTCAAAGGAAAAACTGGTAGAAAATATGTCTTTTCAAAGGAAAAACTGGCTGAAATGATGTCTTTTCAAAGGAAAAACTGGTTGATATGATGTCTTTTCAAAGGAAAAACTGGTTGAAATGATGTCTTTTCAAAGGAAAAACTGGCTGAAATGATGTCTTTTCAAAGGAAAAACTGGTAGAAAATATGTCTTTTCAAAGGAAAAACTGGTTGATATGCTAATTT
Organism: Salmo salar; assembly: GCF_965601325.2. NCBI lineage: Eukaryota > Metazoa > Chordata > Actinopteri > Salmoniformes > Salmonidae > Salmo > Salmo salar. Next base: position 87,699,109 of record NC_138295.1, read on the forward strand.
AATTTCAACCAGTTTTACCACTGACTGGACTTTTACCTTTGACAAAGGTCTAGCTCCAACCAACTGAGCTATCAGTATACCTGACCTCACTCCTATTTCAATCAATACATATAAATAGCCCAAGCAGAAGTCAAACCCATAACCTTGGTCTATGCAGCCCATGTGGGATCATTATATACCAGACTCCAGGAGTCAAACCCATAACCTTGGTCTATACAGCCCATGTGGGATCATTATATACCAGACTCCAGGAGTCAAACCCATAACCTTGGTCTATGCAGCCCATGTGGGATCATTATATACCAGACTCCAGGAGTCAAACCCATAACCTTGGTCTATACAGCCCATGTGGGATCATTATATACCAGACTCCAGGAGTCAAACCCATAACCTTGGTCTATGCAGCCCATGTGGGATCATTACATACCAGACTCCAGGAGTCAAACCCATAACCCTGGTCTATACAGCCCATGTGGGATCATTATATACCAGACTCCAGGAGTCAAACCCATAACCTTGGTCTATACAGCCCATGTGGGATCATTATATACCAGACTCCAGGAGTCAAACCCATAACCTTGGTCTATACAGCCCATGTGGGATCATTATATACCAGACTCCAGGAGTCAAACCCATAACCTTGGTCTATACAGCCCATGTGGGATCATTATATACCAGACTCCAGGAGTCAAACCCATAACCTTGGTCTATACAGCCCATGTGGGATCATTATATACCAGACTCCAGGAGTCAAACCCATAACCTTGGTCTATACAGCCCATGTGGGATAATTATATACCAGACTCCAGGAGTCAAACCCATAACCTTGGTCTATACAGCCCATGTGGGATCATTATATACCAGACTCCAGGAGTCAAACCCATAACCTTGGTCTATACAGCCCATGTGGGATCATTATATACCAGACTCCTGCAGTGTTTAAAACAATACCCTTGACAAGACCTTGAAATAATATTTAGTCCATGCGGACCTATGAGACTTGTTGGTGCCATGTGGGACAAACCCTACATGTTATACTAATCAGTCACATGTTATACTAATCAGTCACATGTTATACTAATCAGTCACATGTTATTCTAATCAGTCACATGTTATACTAATCAGTCACATGTTATTCTAATCAGTCTCATGTTATTCCAATCAGTCACATGTTATTCTAATCAGTCACATGTTATACTAATCAGTCTCATGTTATTCCAATCAGTCACATGTTATTCTAATCAGTCACGTTATACCAATCAGGTTTTTCTACCTGTCTCGTCTCTAACACTGCTCCTTCTGTCTGAGCTGGAGAAGGCAGCCTCCAGGTCCAGCCGTCCGAAGCGCAGGGCATATCCGTTCATCAGCTTCTTTGGTGAGAGGACTCCACTGCTGGCCGAGCCCCCGGAGGAGGAGCGCGCCCGGTGCCCTTTGACCTGGGCCGCCTTGTTAGTCCTCTCTAGAGACTTGGAGCGCCTCTCAGCCCGGGTCTCCAGGGCCCCAGCGTTCCTCAGACCCCTCTGGAGGTACAAGAGAGGTGTACTGGGAGAGAGTCGGGGGGAGTCGGGGTCCCCACCCAGCCATGCCCTGGTCCCCCCTAGCCTGACCCCACGGGGCCCTTGCTCTCTCTGGGTGGTGGGGGTGGAGGGGCTGCTACCAGGGGTCGAAGCTGGAGATGAGGCATCCTCTCTGGGGCTGAGTGGGCTGAGACCTGGGCATGCAGGACTGTGCTCTGGTCCTTCCTCCAGGATGGACTCAGAGCTAGAGCCCAGGTTCATGGGGTTCTGCAGGGCTTCCATGTAGGACTTACGGAACAGTCTCCGGGTCTCGAAGGACACAGAGTCCCTGGCGTGGCGGGGGCGGCGAGGGTTGGGGTTACTGAGGTCGGTGCTGAACGACAGGGTCCTGGTCCTCTCTCTGCTCCCACCATGGCCCTCCTCCCCCTCCCACTGGCCCTTCCCCGGACCACCACCACCCTCCCCAGCCAGCCTCTCTGTCTGTGGGCTACAGGAGTGAGAGTCAGGAGCTGCTCTCAGGCTGTGGTTCTGGTTGTGGTTCTCCATCCGGTGAAGTCCTGGGTTGGGATCATGTTGGGACCTGCTACTAGTGCTGCTGGGGTCCATTACATGGACCCGCCTGCTCAGGATAGCAGGCTCTGAGAAGGTAGAGTCTGCCCCCTGGGAGTGTAGTGATTCGTGGGAGCTGCGATGGGAGTCCAGGGTCCCCGTGGATCCACTGGTACTGCAGGCGCTGAGCTGGCCATGGAAGCCCGTGCTGTCGCCCCGTGTCTGCATGATGGCGTCTGCCGTGCTGCTGACGAACAGAGGATTCACCACGTTCTTCCACGGCGTCCGGTACACGACGGTGCCGGTGGTGAGCAACCAGTTCTGCAGCGGATGGAGGTTGCGCTCGTGCGTCACATTCTGCAGGAAGTCAGCGGTGAAGACGCTGCCGTACATGCTCTCCGGGATGGGGATCTCTGCGATGGCCTGGCCACTGGCCGACAGACATTTTATGACCAGCTTGGCAGCCTTGCGGCCCAGAGGAACCACCTGCAGGTAGAAGTCTCCCTGCTTCAGACGGACCTTATGGAGCGGGGCGAGCTGCAAGACCACCTTCTCGTTGATGCAGAAGGGCCAACCCTCATGATAGAACAGCCGGCCGTGGAAACGCACCTGTAGAGGAAGACAATACTTTATTAACCCATACCAGACTGAAATGTGTCTTCTGCCGTATCCAACCCCTCTGATATACACATACATACACTTCACAGATGTAAGCTCTTAATTTGTCACAGCAAAAGAATCCTGCAGCAACAGGATTTTAACATTTAGTCCATAATGTTGCTTGATCGATGATTAGGCTATTAGCTGGCCAAAAGTAGGTTACATGAAAAGTGCAATACTGTTAATATAACCATGTGTTAGTGTGGGTTTTTCAGTCAATTTAGGTAAATCAGGAAAATGATCAGCAACAAAAGAGTGATCAAATGATGACCCTACATCTGTAGATTAGAGAGACTGGGGCAGTGTGAAACCACACTGCAGCACCAGGTATAGAGAGATGGACAACAGATTAGAGGGACTGGAGCAGTGTGAAACCACAGGGCTGCACCAGGTATAGAGAGATGGACAACAGATTAGAGAGACTGGAGCAGTGGGAAACCACAGGGCTGCACCAGGTATAGAGAGATGGACAACAGATTAGAGAGACTGGAGCAGTGGGAAACCACAGGGCTGCACCAGGTATAGAGAGATGGACAACAGATTAGAGAGACTGGAGCAGTGGGAAACCACAGGGCTGCACCAGGTATAGAGAGATGGACAACAGATTAGAGAGACTGGGGCAGTGTGAAACCACACTGCAGCACCAGGTATAGAGAGATGGACAACAGATTAGAGGGACTGGAGCAGTGTGAAACCACAGGGCTGCACCAGGTATAGAGAGATGGACAACAGATTAGAGAGACTGGAGCAGTGTGAAACCACAGGGCTGCACCAGGTATAGAGAGATGGACAACAGATTAGAGAGACTGGGGCAGTGTGAAACCACACTGCAGCACCAGGTATAGAGAGATGGACAACAGATTAGAGGGACTGGAGCAGTGTGAAACCACAGGGCTGCACCAGGTATAGAGAGATGGACAACAGATTAGAGAGACTGGAGCAGTGTGAAACCACAGGGCTGCACCAGGTATAGAGAGATGGACAACAGATTAGAGAGACTGGAGCAGTGTGAAACCACAGGGCTGCACCAGGTATAGAGAGATGGACAACAGATTAGAGAGACTGGAGCAGTGTGAAACCACAGGGCTGCACCAGGTATAGAGAGATGGACAACAGATTAGAGAGACTGGAGCAGTGGGAAACCACAGGGCTGCACCAGGTATAGAGAGATGGACAACACAAAAAACAGACAGTCACTCAACACAGCAAAATATCCTCAGTGTTATACAGTATCACTGACGCGTTTTAGAGGCTCTTACAGGTATAATGTAGAGAGTGTATAGAAGTTAATTTGGAAAGTATTCCGACCCCTTGACCTTTTCAACATTTTGTTAGGTTACAGCCTTATTCAAAAAATGATAGCATTTTTTTCTCATCAATCTACACACAATACTCCATAATGACAAAGCAAAAACTGTTTTTAGAAATTTTTGCAACCAAAAGCCCCCCGGAAATATCACATTTACATAAGTATTCAGACCCTTTACTCAGCACTCTGTTGAAGCACCTTTGGCAGTGATTACAGCCTCGAGTCTTCTTGGGTATGACGCTACAAGCCTGGCACACCTGTATTTGGGGAGTTTCTCCCATTCTTCTCTGCAGATCCCCTCAAGCTCTGTCAGGTTGGATGGGGAGCGTCGCTGTACAGCTATTTTCAGGTCTCTCCAGAGATGTTTGATCGGGTTCAAGTCCGAGCTCTGGCTGGGCCACTCAAGGACATTCAGAGACCTGTCCCGAATCCACTCCTGCGTTGTCTTGGCTGAATGCTCAGGGTCATTGTCCAGTTGGAAGGTGAATCTTCGCCCCAGTCTCAGGTCCTGAGCGCTCTGGAGCAGGTTTTCAACAAGGATCTCTCTGTACTTGGCTCCGCTCATCTTTCCCTCGTTCCTGACTGGTCTCGCAGTCCCTGCTGCTGAAAAACATCCCCACAGCATGATGCTGCCACCACCATGCTTCACCGTAGGGATGGTGACAGGTGACGCTTGGTATTCAGGCCAAAGGATTCAATCTTTAGGTGCCTTTGGCAAATTCCAAGCAGGCTGTCATGTGCCTTTTACTGAGGAGTGGCTTCCGTCTGGCCACTCTTCCATAAAGGCCTGATTGGTGGAGTGCTGCAGAGAGGGGTGTCGTTCTGGAAGGTTCTCCCATCTCCACAGAGGAACTCTGGAGCTGTGCTCTATCAACTGTGGGACCTTATGTCATCTATAAAATAGCCTCCAACACTCTACTCAACAAATTGGATGCAGTCTATCACAGTGCCATCCGTTTTGTCACCAAAGCCCCATACACTACCCACCACTGCGACTTGTACACTCGTTGGTTGGCCCTCGCTTCATACTCGTCGCCAAACCCACTGGCTACAGGTTATCTACAAATCTCTGCAAGGTAAAGCCCCGCCTTATCTCAGCTCACTGGTCACCATAGCAGCACCCACTCGTAGCATGCGCTCCAGCAGGTATATCTCACTGGTCACCCCCAAAGCCAATTTCTCCTTTGGTTGCCTTTCCTTCCAGTTCTCTGCTGCCAATGACTGGAACGAACTGCAAAAATCACTGAAGCTGGAGACTCATATCTCCCTCACTAGCTTTAAGCACCAGCTGTCAGAGCAGCTCACAGATCACTGCACCTGTACATAGCCCATCTGTAAACAGCCCATCTATCTACCTCATCCCCATACTGTATTTATTTATTTATCTTGCTCCTTTGCACCCCAGTATCTCTACTTGCACATTCATCTTCTGCACATCTACCCTTCCAGTGTTTAATTGCTATATTGTAATTACTTCGCCACCATGGCCTATTTATTGCCTTATCTTACCTCATTTGCACTCACTGTATATAGACTTTTTGTTTTCTTTTTTTCTACTGTATTAATGACTGTATGTTTTGTTTATTCCATGTGTAACTCTGTGTTGTTGTATGTGTCGAATTGCTATGCTTTATCTTGGCCAGGTCGCAGTTGCAAATGAGAATGTCACGAATCCCACCGAAGGTGGCTCCCCTGCCTGCTCGGGCGGCGCTCGGCGGTCGTCGTCACCGACCTACTAGCCGCCGCTGATCCTTTTTTCCTTTTCGTTTGGTTTGTCTTATTGTTTGCACCTGTTCCTCATTTGTCTTTTGATTTTGGTTATTTAAGCCTGGTTAGCCCGCCCAGTGTTGTGCGGGATTATTTTAGCGTCAGGTTGTGTTTTTTCATTGGATGTGCTGGCGATTTACGACTGTGAGATTGTAGGTTGGCTGTGCACCTGTTTTGGGCACTTGGCATTTTTTCCACGCCGTTTGTGTTGGCGTTGTTCGTGTTGTGTTTTGGATGAAAATAAACACACAGTTCCGTACCTCTGCTCTCTGCGCCTGACTCCTACCACCACTCCTAGCAATCGTCTGACAGAGAACTTGTTCTCAACTAGCCTACCTGGTTAAATAAAGACGATTAAAAAAAAATTCAAAACATACACTTCACAGATGTAAGCTCTTAATTTGTCTCAGCGACAGGATTTGAACATTTAGTGTTTATTATTTTTTATAAATGAGCAAAAATGTATCAAAACCTGTTTTTGGCTTTGTCATTATGGTATTGCTTGTAGATTGATGAGGATTTTTTTTTAATCAAGTTTAGAATAAGGCTGTAACGTAACCGAATGTGGAAAAAGTCAAGAGGTCTGAATACTTTCTGAATGCACTGTAAATGGCTCAAACATACATTCCACTTTTATAGAGAGAGGCACCCTCTTTTCATAGCACTTGAGTGAATCATCGTTCTCTTTTCAACGTCATTCCAATGAGCTGATTCCTCAGAATCCTGGAGGCTAGCGAAACCTGCCCGTTCAGGCCCGGTTACTAAGCAACCACAACCCAAACTCTAAACTATGACACTGTCATACAAAGAGCTCTTAACAGTAGAGAAACAGTACTCAGGGCTTGTGTCCCAAATGGCACTATATCGTACAGTGGACTACTTTTGACCAGAGCCTTATGGTCAAAAGTAGTGCACTAAATAGGGAGTAGTGTGCCATTTTTTGTCTATTTCCCATTGACTTAACTGCTGTAAAAGTGAAGGAAAAGCATTGAAAAAGCCAGCGTTGCCTGCTGACTGATCATACTGCTGTTGACACAAAGCCTCTCACACACGGGGAGTTTTTCTCAGCGGTTAGCCAGGCTTAGATAGCGAGGTAAAACTAACACTGTGTGGCTATCAGGCTATCCATCACAGTGTAATCACAGCAGATGAATACAGAGGAATAGGCTGTGTGATAATCAGGCTATCCATCACGGTGTAATCACAGCAGATGAATACAGAGGAATAGGCTGTGTGGCTATCAGGCTATCCATCACAGTGTAATCACAGCAGATGAATACAGAGGAATAGGCTGTGTGGCTATCAGGCTATCCATCACGGTGTAATCACAGCAGATGAATACAGAGGAATAGGCTGTGTGGCTATCAGGCTATCCATCACGGTGTAATCACAGCAGATGAATACAGAGGAATAGGGTTTCAGGGCCTTTGGTCATGGAGACATGGAGCCCTCTCTAACCCACAGCAATTAAATCTGCTGGGAGAGCCAGGATTAGATTACAACCTGGACCCCTGAGCCCAGGGATGGTAGCTAGGCTCTCAGGCAGACCACAGTTTCCTCTCTGTTTTGGTCTCTATTCAGAGCAGGAGGGCCGGGTGTGTGTCCCAAATTACATCCTATTCCCCATATAGTACACTACTTTTGACCTGGTAGTGCATTATATAGGCAATAAGGTTCGATTTGGGGCTCAACATCTAACTCATTCCAGAGTTTTCTCTCTGTTTCTGTGTGTATGGCTCCAGAGCAGAATGGCTGCATGGCTTTCTGTCTGATTTCTATGAACAATGATCCATTCTGTCTCACTCTGTTGTTCCCCCTCACCCTCTCAGCAGAGATATTTCACACTCATCTCTCTCTCTCTCTCTCTCTCTCTCTCTCTCTCTCTCTCACACACTCTCTTTCTCTCTATTTTCACATTCTCTCTCTCTCTCTCTCTCACTCTCTTTCTCTCTATTTTCACATTCTCTCTCTCTCTCTTTCTCTCTATTTTCACATTTTCTCTCTCTCTCTCTCCATTCTCTCTCCTGTCTTGTTTGATGTCTGTCATCACTGTGTTGTAATGATGTCTATAATGGTGTGTATTAGTGTTCTGTGTTGTAATGGTGTCTATAATGGTGTGTATTAGTGTTCTGTGTTGTAATGATGTCTATAATGGTGTGTATTAGTGTTCTGTGTTGTAATGATGTCTATAATGGTGTGTATTAGTGTTCTGTGTTGTAATGATGTATATAATGGTGTGTATTAGTGTTCTGTGTTGTAATGATGTCTATAATGGTGTGTATTAGTGTTCTGTGTTGTAATGATGTCTATAATGGTGTGTATTAGTGTTCTGTGTTGTAATGATGTCTATAATGGTGTGTATTAGTGTTCTGTGTTGTAATGATGTCTATAATGGTGTGTATTAGTGTTCTGTGTTGTAATGGTGTCTATAATGGTGTGTATTAGTGTTCTGTGTTGTAATGATGTCTATAATGGTGTGTATTAGTGTTCTGTGTTGTAATGATGTCTATAATGGTGTGTATTAGTGTTCTGTGTTGTAATGGTGTCTATAATGGTGTGTATTAGTGTTCTGTGTTGTAATGGTGTCTATAATGGTGTGTATTAGTGTTCTGTGTTGTAATGATGTCTATAATGGTGTGTATTAGTGTTCTGTGTTGTAATGATGTCTATAATGGTGTGTATTAGTGTTCTGTGTTGTAATGATGTCTATAATGGTGTGTATTAGTGTTCTGTGTTTGTAATGATGTCTATAATGGTGTGTATTAGTGTTCTGTGTTGTAATGGTGTCTATAATGGTGTGTATTAGTGTTCTGTGTTGTAATGATGTCTATAATGGTGTGTATTAGTGTTTAGATCTGATTAAAATAGTAATAGTAACCATGATGGGAGTCTTTTGGCCAGACTTTATAGTCTCTGTCTGTCTGTACCACTTTATAGTTGATCTTTAGGTTCAGTTTATTTCCTTCCTCTCTGTCTTTTCTCAGCCTTATAACCCCATGATGTCTCTTCAGTGAGACTAAAGCCAGTAGAGACCAAGGTTCACATAGAGCATCTCTCTCCACAGCTCCAATAGTTCTACAGGAAAGGGAAGCTGCCTGTGTTACGTTTCCAAATCATTCATATTCACTTCAAAACCTCCTGATTATTGCCCCGTAGCACTCACGTCGGTAGCATTTCTACAAGCATTTCGCTACACTCGCATTAACATCTGCTAACCATGTGTATGTGACCAATACAATTTGATTTGATTTGATTTGGTAGCCATTAAGTGCTTTGGAAGGCTGGTCATGGCTCACATCAACACCATCATGCCGGAACCTCTAGACCCACTCCAATTCACATACTGCCCCAACAGATCCACAGATAACGCAATCTCAATCACACCCGACACTGCCGTTTCCCACCTGGACAAAAGGAACACCTATGTGAGAATGCTGTTCATTGACTACAGCTCAGCATTCAACACCATAGTGCCCACAAACCTCATCACTAAGCTAAGCACCTCCCTCAACTCCGTGGCCAAGCACGACACCAACACCATCATTAAGTTTGCTGACGACACAACAGTGGTAAGCCTGATCACCGACAACAATGAGACAGCATATAGGGAGGAGATCAGAACCCTGGCAGTTTGGTGCCAGGACTACAACCTCTCCCTCAACGTGAGCAAGACAAAGGAGCTGATCGTGGACTACAGGAAAAGGAGAGCCGAACACGCACCCATTCACATCGACGGGGCTGTAGTGGAGCGGGTCGAGAGTTTCAAGTTCCTTGGTGTCCACATCACCAACAAACTATCATGGTCCAAACACACCAAGACAGTCGTGAAGAGGGCATGACAACACCTTTTCCCCCTCAGGAGACTGAAAAGGTTTGGCATGGGTCCCCAGATCCTCAAAAAGTTCTACAGCTGCACCATTGAGAGCATCCTGACTGGTTGCATCACCGCCTGGTATGGCAACTGCTCGGTATCTGACCGTAAGGCGCTACAGAGGGTAGTATGTAGGGCCCAGTACATCACTGGGGCCAAGCTTCCTGCCATCCAGGACCTATATACTAGGCGGTGTCAGAGGAATGCCCAAAACATTGTCAGACTCCAGTCACCCAAGTCATAGATTGTTCTCTCTGCTACCGCACGGCAAGCTGCAAGTCTAGGTCCAGAAGGCTCCTTAACCTCTTGGTGTTCCCCTAGGATAGGGGGCGCTAAAGCGATTTTTGAAAAAAATTCGTGCCCATTTTAAACGGCCTCCTACTCAAACTCAGAAGCTAGGATATGCATATAATTAATACTTGTGGATAGAAAACACCCTAAAGTTTCTAAAACTGTTTGAATGGTGTCTGTGAGTATAACAGAACTCATATGGCAGTCAAAACCCCGACACAGATGGAAACAGGAAGTGGAATTCTGAATTGCGAACTCAACTTCATCACGTTGCCTATTAATCACACCGTGAGCTATGGTTCATTGAGCACTTCCTATTGCTTCCACTAGATGTCCCCAGTCTTCACAAATTGGTTTGAGCCTTCTACTGTTAAAATTGAATGAATGAGACGCTGTGGAACGTGGTCACACGGAGAGGGCCATCACCATTATGACGCCGGCGCCCCTGGTTACCCTCCCCTTTCGAAACGTTTTGAAACACAATGCAATCGTCCCCCTCGAATCTTATTGGCTCTCTTGTTGAAAAACGCCCTGAAGATTTATGTTATACAACGTTTGACATGTTTGAACGAACCCAAATGGGGGAAAAATGCATTTTCTCGAAATTGCTGTCCCGTGGCCGACGAAGCATTTGGATCAGCCTTCAGACGCGCTAACAAGAACAAGCTCTTGGAACATAAAGGAGTCATTTTTTCGAACGAAAATACATTTGTTGTGGACCTGGGATGCCTGGAAGTGCTTTCTGATGAAGACAACCAAAGGTAAGGGATTATTGACAATAGTATACAAGACTAGATGTGATATGCGATTGTTCCAAGATGGCTAGCCTATTGCTATTGCTAGCCTATTGTTCTGAGTATCGCATCCCCTTTTATCGCAAAGTGTGATTACCCAGTAAAGTTATTTTTAAATCTGGCATTACAGGTGCTTTCAAGAGATATTCATCTATAAATCTTAGAATGACAATATTACATTTTAAAAATGTTTTCGAATAGTAATTTAGTCAATTGTAGCTCTGTTTCATCGGATGCATTTGAGGGAAAATAGTTAGTCAACGTTACGCACCGATGTAAAATGCTGTTTTTATATATAAATATGAACTTTATCGAACAAAAGAATGCATGTATTGTGTAACATGATGTCCTAGGTGTGTCATCTGATGAAGATTGTCAAAGGTTAGTGCTGCATTTAGCTGTTTTTTGGTTATTTGTGATGCATGTGGTTGGTCGGAAAATGGCTATGTGGCTACTTTTACGATATACTCCTCTAACATAATCTAATGTTTTGCTTTTGCTGTAAAGCCTTTTTGAAATCGGACAACGTGGTTCGATTCAGGAGAGGTGTATCTATAAAATGATATAATTTGATATTTTTTTTTTTTTTTTTTTATTATAAAATTTTGTTATGCTAATGGCGATATGATTTTTCGCTGGATGTCCGTCCCGAGGCCGCACAGGGGTTAACAGATTCTACCTCCAAGCCATGAGACTGCTGAACAATGAATCAAATGGCCACCTGGACTATTTACACTGACCCCCCCCCCCCCCCCCCCCTTTGTTTTTACACTGCTGCTACTTACTGTTTATTATCTATACATAGTCACTTTATCCCTACCTACATGTACAAATGACCTCCACTAACCTGTACCCCTTACTGTTTATTATCTATACATAGTCACTTTACCCCTACCTACATGTACAAATGACCTCCACTAACCTGTACCCCCTTACTGTTTATTATCTATACATAGTCACTTTACCCTTACCTACATATACAAATGACCTCCACTAACCTGTACCCCTTACTGTTTATTATCTATACATAGTCACTTTACCCCTACCTACATGTACAAATGACCTCCACTAACCTGTACCCCTTACTGTTTATTATCTATACATAGTCACTTTACCCCTACCAACATGTACAAATGACATTTTTTTTAACATTTTAGTCATTTTAGCAGACGCTCTTATCCAGAGCGACTTACAGTAGTGAATACCTACATTTCATACATTTGATTTTCATTTCATGCATTTTTTTTTTGTACTGGCCCCCCGTGGGAATCGACCTCCACTAACCTGTACCCCCGCACATTGACTCGGTACCGGTACCCCCTGTATATAGCCTTGTTATTGTTATTTATTGTGTTATTTAACTTTATTTTTGACTTTAGTTTATTTAGTAAATATTTTCTTAACTCTATTTCTTGAACTGCATTGTTGCATTCAGCGCATGTGACAAATAAAATTGTATTTTATTTGATTTACGCTCAACCTGGTCCGTTTGGTACAATTTTGTGAAATTCATGAGAGACAATACGGCCACATTACCATGGCGCTGTTTATATAATAGCCTCAGTTGTGAGACTTACATCTAATGGTTGTATAAAATGAATGAATAAGGATAAAGCTATCTGGAATATGTTGGGATGCTTGTAAGATGTTAATGTGAGAGAATTGTATTTCTGTTTAAAGTTTCACCAAGTCATCGGCACGCTCCCATGAACAGACGGGACCTGGCATCATGAGACAGCCTTTTTCTGTTATTCCGAATATAACCCCCACCCAGGGTTTCTATCAGGAGACCGAGCTTACCTCCATTACGAGTGGCTAAAGGTTGGAGACCAGCTTACCTCGATAACGAGAGGCCCAAGGTTTGACCATGCATTCCACTTTCTGAACTTTAACCATACCACGTGGTTAAACTCTTAGACTATCAATACCGACAGAATAATAACAAGTCTTTGATATTTATTACTAGTCTGCAGCTAGGAATTCGGTATCATTAAACGCGAAGACCGACGAAACATCTGTCCTATAACGACATTAATGAATGTCACTTTGAAATACCCATTCTAACCGAGAGAGAGAGAGAGAGAGAAGAGAGAGAGAGAACGCGAGGACAAACTCTCCAACAGAACAAACTTTTCAACAAAGATCCCGACGACACACTGAGCGTAAATATATTGATTGATTGCAATTGTTCCCCAATGAGTGAGCGTTCATGTGCAAAGGATTAGCATTTACATTTTTATAATTATCAACTCTTATCAACCTTTTGTCTAACAAGCCGCAATGCCGGTTTAGCCCACTAGGGCACATTCCTTTATCATTTCTTTGTAACGATATCTACTGTTTGTTATGCATTTCTGTGAATTACTTAGTTAGTAAATAAATGATTTTAAGACAATTGATGTATGGATGACTCATAGTGAAGACTGGGTTCGTGCAGATAACCAACAATTTACGACGTTTGGAATGAGACTGACGAGGTAAACGAATACATCATTAATCAGAAGACTCATAGATCAGATATTATGATATCTGAAAGTTATATTAGGAAAATGATAACTTTGTAATTTGAATATTTTCCTTGGTGCCCCGACTTCCTAGTTAATTACAGTTACACGATTAACCAGTTTAATCGCGTAATAATAATTACAGAGAGTTATCCTCTCTAGGGTAAGGGGCGGTATTTGCACGTCCGGATAAAAAACGTAGCCGATTTCTGGTTATTACTACTGCCCAGAAACTAGAATATGCATATAATTATTGGCTTTGGATAGAAAACACCCTAAAGTTTCTAAAACTGTTTGAATGGTGTCTGTGAGTATAACAGAACTCATATGGCAGGCAAAAACCTGAGAAGATTCCTTACAGGAAGCGCCCTCTCTGAGCATTTCTTGGGCTTCTACACTCTCTTTATTGAAAACTGAGGATCTCTGCTGTAACGTGACACTTCCTACGGCTCCCATAGGCTCTCAGAAGGCGGCAAAAGGCTGAATGATGTCTTTGCAGGCCCTGGCTGAAAAACACTAGCGCATTTGGATAATGGTCGATCAGAGAACAAGGAGACTGAGGCGCGTGCACGAGGCGACACCCTGTTTTTATTTTCTCTGTCTTTGAACGTAAACAGGGTTTCCCGGTCGGAATATTATCGCTTTTTTACGAGAAAAATCGCATAAAAATTGATTTTAAACAGCGGTTGACATGCTTCGAAGTACGGTAATGGAATATTTAGAATTTTTTTGTCACGAAACGCATCGGGTGCGTCACCCTTTGTCACCCTTCGGGTAGTGTCTTGAACGCACAAACAAAACAGAGGATATTTGAACATAACTATGGATTATTTTGAACCAAACCAACATTTGTTATTGAAGTAGAAGTCCTGGGAGTGCATTCTGACGAAGAACAGCAAAGGTAATCACATTTTTCTAATAGTAAATCGGAGTTTGGTGAGGGCCAAACTTGGTGGGTGTCAAATTAGCTAGCCCGTGATGGCTGGGCTATCTACTCAGAATATTGCAAAATGTGCTTTTGCCGAAAAGCTATTTTAAAATCGGACATAGCGATTGCATAAAGGAGTTCTGTATCTATAATTCTTAAAACAATTGTTATGTTTTTTGTGAACGTTTATCGTGAGTAATTTAGTAAATTCACCGGAAGTTTGCGGTGGGTATGCTAGTTCTGAACGTCACATGCTAATGTAAAAAGCTGGTTTTTGATATAAATATGAACTTGATTGAACAAAACATGCATGTATTGTATAACATAATGTCCTAGAAGTGTCATCTGATGAAGATCATCAAAGGTTAGTGCTGCATTTAGCTGTGGTTTGGGTTTATGTGACATTATATGCTAGCTTGAAAAATGGGTGTCTGATTATTTCTGGCTGGGTACTCTGCTGACATAATCTAATGTTTTGCTTTCGTTGTAAAGCCTTTTTGAAATCGGACAGTGTGGTTAGATTAACGAGAGTCTTGTCTTTAAAATGGTGTAAAATAGTCATATGTTTGAGAAATTGAAGTAATGGCATTTCTAAGGTATTTGAATAACGCGTCACGGGATTCCACTGGCTGTTGAGTAGGTGGGACGATTTCGTCCCACATACCCTAGAGAGGTTATTTGATAAATATGTCTTCAGTTTTAATGATGCCAAAGACACGACAAAGGAGAGGGACCGACTTCGGCGGATGTCGTGACACCTGCTCAGTTTTCCACCACAAAACACCAGAAAACTGACTAAAAGAGTAGAACCAGTTTACCTGCTTTTACACTATGATTTGACTGTTAGATGTTCAATGGTTCTTCTGATTCTTTTTTTAAAGGAATAGTTTCACCATATTAAAATGTTTTTTTAACCTTTTTAACCGTTTTTACCTTAAATGAATCCCTCTTTCACAAGAAATACCTAATCATCTCCAGAAATGACTTTGTCAAAGCAACAAAATAATGAGGTGAAGATCTTCCTAGAAGTCACAGAGGGAATGCTTTAACAGGTCTTTATTTATATAGAAACATCTGATTTATAGAATTTTCCATGTGGTCTACAGTATAATAAAGAACTTCATTTAATATAACAGGCTTTTAAAAAATGCAATATTTGTGCACAATATCTACTTTAAATAACAAAGGGACGCAAAAGGCATTCATTTTGTGGAACAACCCTAATAACAGCATAACAGAGAGAGTGTCCCTGTCATGTTTCTGTTTGGGTTGTGGGACCTCAGAGCTGTGACACACACACACACACACACACACACACACACACACACACACCCAACACACACACACACACACACACACACACACACACACACACACACACACACATACACACACACACACACACACACACACACACACACACACACACACACACACAGCCACCCTCTAACTCTCCAGGAAGTCAGTAGGTCGCAGGACACATCCTGCGTGATGGCCTTTCCATTAGAGACAGGGGAAACATCTGGACGGGTGACGTCATGGACAGAGAAGAGCGGACACAAACCCCCGGCCTGGAAAGTCCAGTCTCTCTCTACCCCAGCCCTCTACCCTGGTCATCCCGGTCAGCATTGTGTCTGTAGAGCAATGGCTTTTCCCTAATGAGGAGCCAGGGGATGTAATGGTATAATGTAACCTAACCCACTAGCAACAATAACGTCAGTGCTGCTAACTACACCTGACCCTGTAACACCAGGGACCTGTAACACCAGGGACCTGTAACACCAGGGACCTGTAACAGCTCAGTAGTGTTGACATGTCATTGTAATGTCAGTGCTGCTAACTACACCTGACCCTGTAACACCAGGGACCTGTAACACCAGGGACCTGTAACAGCTCAGTAGTGTTGACTTGTCACGGTAAAGTCAGCCACATGACCAGAGGACAGGGTGTATAAAGACACAGTACGACCTCTCTGGTACTAGAGGATTGTTGTTTGTCTCAATGAGGATGACCTGCTCTAGTAGACATAGGCAATGTCTCAAATGGCACCCTAGTCCCTATATAGTGCCCTATGGGCCCTGGTCAAACGTAGTGCACTATATAGAGAATAGGATTCCATTTGGGACACATTGAGTATAACCCTCATGACAGGACTGGTAGACATGTTGTTCACCATTCAGCCTCTGACCTCTGACCTGTGGCCAGTCAGCCACGGGGCCACTGTGACATCACCAAGGCCAAACATGTCCCTCCCTGCTGCCTGTTGGTTGGAACGCTCCTTCCCTTCCACAATAGAACACAACAGTGGAATGGAACAGTGGAATGGAACAGTGGAACACTCCAGGCTCTTCCACTGACAGCCACACAGATAGAACTCACTGCCAGGGAAAGTCCGGCACAGAAACAACAGGGCTGCCTCCCAAAGGGCACCCTATTCCCTATTTAGTGCACTACTTTTGACCAGGGCTTACATAGGGCTCTCTCAAGTAGTGCACTACAGTATATAGGGAATAGGGTTTCATTTGGGACACAACCCAACACTGTATACACAGGGGTGAAAGTAGAAAGGCTGTTAGAGAGAGTTCACTATGCAGACAGTTTATTTACAGTTACAGGTGGCTGTCAAACTGACATATACAACTGTCTGTCAGATCACAACAGCTGGTTTGAGTCAGTCAACATTCTCAGAGCAATTTCACCACCCCCAAAATTCCAATCCAACCCCCCCTTGTCCGACAGTCCAGAATTGAGATTTATCACATTGTTGAAATGATTTGTTTGGTATTTCAGCCCCACCATCATTTCAGACAGTAACTGTAACAGAGTGTGTTGTTGGTAGACAGCTCTCCTACAAGACCTTGATTGTTCTGTTGTTCCCCTCTCTAACTGCTATGGTCTGGATGCCCCATCCCACCTCCATTAGCAGGCCCAGTCTGGCTCTGAGGGAAACCAAAACGTCTCTCTCTGAGCAGGCTATGGGCTCATCCCAAATGGCACCCTTTTGCCTATATAGTGCACTACTTTTGACCGGGGCCTGTGGGGATTATGGACTCTGGTCAACAGTAGTGCACTATATAGAGAACAGGGTGCCATATGGGACACAGCCTTTAGTCACTAGTGGAGCAGGGAGAGAAGAATAAACATGGTGTTTACTAGAGGGAAGGTAACAATGACAGCAAAGCAGACATTACTACATGCTTTTAAAAACAGCCGAGAGAGAGAGATTTCTATTTCACTTGCTTTGACAATGTTAACATATGTTTCCCATGCCAATAAAGCAACTAAAATGTATTTGAAATTAAATTGAGAGACAGAGAGAGAGGTTGAGAGACAGAGAGAGAGGTTGAGAGAGAGAGAGAGAGAGAGAGAGAGAGAGAGAGAGAGAGAGAGAGAGAGAGAGAGACAGAGAGACAGAGAGAGAGAGAGAGAGAGAGAGAGAGAGAGAGAGAGAGAGAGAGAGAGAGAGAGAGAGCAGTTCTTCAGGTTCCCAAGCCAGCGATTGAAACAGAGATTTATCAGCAGAGCCTTTTGTTTGAGCTCTGGACTATAAATCAGCTGCTCATTCAACCAGTTGCACCGGCCCAAGTGACCAGACAGGGAATCTGAATGAATGAGAACCACTTCTGAAACTGCACAGTCCAAACAATGGCTACACACACACACACACACACACACACACACACACACACACACACACACACACACACACACACACACACACACACACACACACACACACACACACACACACACCAATGTTTACACTTTGAGTGGTTGCATCAAGACTGTAGTTAAAAACACTCTATTCCCTATTTACCAGAGTCCTAAAGACCACCCTGGTCAGAAGTAGTGAACTATATAGGGAATAGGGTGCCATTAGGAAGGCAGACAGTAGTTGTATGAGTACTATCCCCAGTCCTTCAGTCAGGACTGACAGGAGGGTGTAGCATCCAGCCCTCTATAGTCACAGGTATTTATAGTAGGCAGGTTGTGTGTGTGAGGTAGTGTGTGTGTGTGTGTGTGTGTGTGTGTGTGTGTGTGTGTGTGTGTGTGTGTGTGTGTGTGTGTGTGTGTGTGTGAGCGTGCGTGCGTGCGTGCGTGCGTGCGTGCGTGCGTGCGTGCGTGCGTGCGTGCGTGCGTGCGTGCGTGTGTGTGTGTGTGTGTGTGTGTGTGTGTAGTGGTAGAACTCTGGCTAGGTAATTAGTGGGATGGGTCGGATGATCCAGGTGTGACAGTACTGTTGTCATTCTTCCCTTCAGTACGAAACAGACAGACAGACTGACAGACAGACTGACAGACATCTGGTTTAGAAAAGTATTCCCTTCAGTAAGACACAGACTGACAGACTGACAGACAGACAGACAGACAGGCAGGCAGGCAGACAGACATCTGGTTCAGAAACACATAGAACAAACAGAGAAAAGAGAGGGAGACAGAGAAAAGAGGGAGAGAGAGAGAGAGAGAGAGGGAGAGAGAGAGAAAAGAGAGAGGGAGACAGAGAAAAGAGGGAGAGAGAGAGAGAGAGAGGGAGAGAGAGAAAAGAGAGAGGGAGACAGAGAAAAGAGAGACAGAGAGAGAGAGACAGAGGGAGACAGAAAGAGACAGAGAAGGAGAGACAGAGACAGAGACAGAGAGAAGAGAGAGAGAGAGAGAGAGAGAGAGGGAGACAGAAAGAGACAGAGAAAGAGAGAGAGACAGAGAGAAGAGAGAGAGAGAGAGACGGAGAGTAAGAGAGAGAGACGGAGGGAGAGAGAGAAAGCGAGAGAGAGGGAGAGAGAGAGAGATGCATGCAGAAAAGTCCAAAGAAATACACCAACTAATGCATGTATGGCAAAATTAGACCGCTTCCATTGGTAATGAAAATACAAAAAAGATACTACATTTTCTGGCTACTGCTAAATTCAAGTCTCCAATTTAAATCACTTCAAACCCAAGAGCTGAGCCCAGAAACGAGCACTCTCAGTCAGCTGGTGTTGGACCTAACCCCGCTTCAAAAGACAGAATTCAAATAAACTAAATCCTGAACCAATCAAAGGACTCATATTTACAACATTGGAAAAACTAAACACAATCTCAAAGCCGACTAAATTGCTAAATTGCTGTCAGAGATACGAAGCAGAGACAGATCTTTACCAAGTACAGGCTGAGTGACCACCAACTGGCAATTAGAAACCAGCAGACACAAAACGACATGGTAACCCAAAGAGGAGCGTCTATGTGGTCACTGCATGACAGGGGAGGTAGAGACAGAGATGCACTTTCTCCTCTACTGTCAGAAGTATTCCTCACCAAGAGAGATGTAGTTTCTCCTCTACTGTCAGAAATATTCCTCACCAAGAGAGATGTACTTTCTCCTCTACTGTCAGAAATATTCCTCACCAAGAGAGATGTACTTTCTCCTCTACTGTCAGAAATATTCCTCACCAAGAGAGATGTACTTTCTCCTCTACTGTCAGAAATATTCCTCACCAAGAGAGATGTACTTTCTCCTCTACTGTCAGAAATATTCCTCACCAAGAGAGATGTACTTTCTCCTCTACTGTCAGAAATATTCCTCACCAAGAGAGATGTACTTTCTCCTCTACTGTCAGAAATATTCCTCACCAAGAGAGATGTACTTTCTCCTCTACTGTCAGAAATATTCCTCACCAAGAGATACATTACAACATATTAAACCCAGAGGAAAAACTAAAATACTCATGGGCTCCTCTTGCAGCCAAATATGTATTTGCCTGCCATAGCCTGAGGGACACTGCATAGTAAGCAGTAACTTATTATTGTTATTATTGTTATTATTATTATTATTGTTGCTGTGATTATTATTCCAAATAGTAGTGTTACGGTAGTAGGGGTGATGGTAACAGTAGTAGTTTAATGATGGTGGTACTGTAGTAGTAATGATGATGGTAGTTGTAGTACTGATGTAATGGTAAGTTAGTTATAGTTGTAGTAGGTAGAGATATTAGAGGTAGAAATACTACTAGTGGTAATGCTAGTAGTAGAGATATTAGAGGTAGAAATACTACTACTGGTAATGCTAGTATAGATATTAGAGGTAGAAATACTACTAGTGGTAATGGTAGAGATATTAGAGGTAGAAATACTACTAGTGGTAATGCTAGTAGTATAGATATTAGAGGTAGAAACACTACTAGTGGTAATGGTAGTAGTAGAGATATTAGAGGTAGAAATGCTACTAGTGGTAATGCTAGTATAGATATTAGAGGTAGAAATACTACTAGTGGTAATGGTAGAGATATTAGAGGTAGAAATACTACTAGTGGTAATGCTAGTAGTAGAGATATTAGAGGTAGAAATACTACTAGTGGTAATGCTAGTAGTAGAGATATTAGAGGTAGAAATACTACTAGTGGTAATGGTAGTTTAGATATTAGAGGTAGAAATGCTACTAGTCGGTAATGCTAGTATAGATATTAGAGGTAGAAATACTACTAGTGGTAATGGTAGTATAGATATTAGAGGTAGAAACACTACTAGTGGTAATGGTAGTATAGATATTACAGGTAGCGATACTACTAGTGGTAATGCTAGTAGTAGAGATATTAGAGGTAGAAATACTACTAGTGGTAATGCTAGTAGTAGAGATATTAGAGGTAGAAACACTACTAGTGGTAATGCTAGTAGTAGAGATATTAGAGGTAGAAATACTACTAGTGGTAATGGTAGAGATATTAGAGGTAGAAATACTACTAGTGGTAATGCTAGTAGTAGAGATATTAGAGGTAGAAATACTACTAGTGGTAATGCTAGTAGTAGAGATATTAGAGGTAGAAATGCTACTAGTGGTAATGCTAGTATAGATATTAGAGGTAGAAATACTACTAGTGGTAATGGTAGAGATATTAGAGGTAGAAATACTACTAGTGGTAATGCTAGTAGTATAGATATTAGAGGTAGAAATGCTACAAGTGGTAATGCTAGTAGTATAGATATTAGAGGTAGCATTCATTTTAGTAGTAATAATAGTATCATGTTCATATGGGGCCATTTGGATACCTTCCAATCAGACCTGCCCTACAGCCAGGTGTCAGGAGGACCACAAAGGAGCCTGGGAGGTGGGAGGGCGGTGATACCTTCCCATCAGACCTGCCCTACAGCCAGGTGTCAGGAGGACCACAAAGGAGCCTGGGAGGTGGGAGGGCGGTGATACCTTCCCATCAGACCTGCCCTACAGCCAGGTGTCAGGAGGACCACAAAGGAGCCTGGGAGGTGGGAGGGCGGGGATACCTTCCCATCAGACCTGCCCTACAGCCAGGTGTCAGGAGGACCACAAAGGAGCCTGGGAGGTGGGAGGGCGGTGATACCTTCCCATCAGACCTGCCCTACAGCCAGGTGTCAGGAGGACCACAAAGGAGCCTGGGAGGTGGGAGGGCGGTGATACCTTCCCATCAGACCTGCCCTACAGCCAGGTGTCAGGAGGACCACAAAGGAGCCTGGGAGGTGGGAGGGCGGTGATACCTTCCAATCAGACCTGCCCTACAGCCAGGTGTCAGGAGGACCACAAAGGAGCCTGGGAGGTGGGAGGGCGGTGATACCTTCCCATCAGACCTGCCCTACAGCCAGGTGTCAGGAGGACCACAAAGGAGCCTGGGAGGTGGGAGGGCGGGGATACCTTCCCATCAGACCTGCCCTACAGCCAGGTGTCAGGAGGACCACAAAGGAGCCTGGGAGGTGGGAGGGTGGGGATACCTTCCCATCAGACCTGCCCTACAGCCAGGTGTCAGGAGGACCACAAAGGAGCCTGGGAGGTGGGAGGGTGGGGATACCTTCCCATCAGACCTGCCCTACAGCCAGGTGTCAGGAGGACCACAAAGGAGCCTGGGAGGTGGGAGGGTGGGGATACCTTCCCATCAGACCTGCTGTGCTTTGGCCAAACCATGTGTGAGGTCTTCAGAGGGTGTAGTCTACTAATGGACAATGAAATCAAGTTGCTATAGACTCAGAAAGATCAGGATCTGGACTGAGGCCCCACCCCCCCCCCCCCCCCCACACACACACACACACACACACACACACACACACACACACACACACACGAAACTAGCAAATAGGACAATATACTGTAGGAAGAAGGTGGAATCATGTTACACAGGCTCCGACGTCCGCCTCATGTGGCAGGAGCTACAGTCCATTACAGATTACAAAGGATGATCTTCTCAACGATGCCTCTATACCAGACGAACTGAATGCATTTAATGCAAGCTTTGACAACAACAACATTGTGCCGGATGTGAGGACCATCACCAAACTAGAGGATTGGGTGATCTCGCTCTCCGAGGCCGACGTGAGAAAGGTATTTTTAATCAGGTCAGCACTTGCAAGGCCTGTATATAGTATGGTATTAACTGACCCTGTATATAGTATGGTATTGAACTGACCCTGTATATAGTATGGTATTGAACTGACCCTGTATATAGTATGGTATTAACTGACCCTGTATATAGTATGGTATTAACTGACCCTGTATATAGTATGGTATTAACTGACCCTGTATATAGTATGGTATTGTAACTGACCCTGTATATAGTATGGTATTAACTGACCCTGTATATAGTATGGTATTGAACTGACCCTGTATATAGTATGGTATTGAACTGACCCTGTATATAGTATGGTATTAACTGACCCTGTATATAGTATGGTATTGAACTGACCCTGTATATAGTATGGTATTAACTGACCCTGTATATAGTATGGTATTGGACTGACCCTGTATATATTATAGTATTGAACTGACCCTGTATATAGTATGGTATTGAACTGACCCAGTATATAGTATAGTATTGAACTGACCCTGTATATAGTATGGTATTGAACTGACACTGTATATAGTATGGTATTAACTGAACCTGTATATAGTATGGTATTAACTGACCCTGTATATAGTATGGTATTGAACTGACCCTGTATATAGTATGGTATTGAACTGACCCTGTATATAGTATGGTATTAACTGACCCTGTATATAGTATGGTATTGAACTGACCCTGTATATAGTATGGTATTAACTGACCCTGTATATAGTATGGTATTGAACTGACCCTGTATATAGTATGGTATTAACTGACCCTGTATATAGTATGGTATTAACTGACCCTGTATATAGTATGGTATTGAACTGACCCTGTATATAGTATGGTATTAACTGACCCTGTATATAGTATGGTATTAACTGACCCTGTATATAGTATGGTATTGGACTGACCCTGTATATATTATAGTATTGAACTGACCCTGTATATAGTATGGTATTAACTGACCCTGTATATAGTATGGTATTAACTGACCCTGTATATAGTAGGGTATTGAGACTGACCCTGTATATAGTAGGGTATTAACTGACCCTGTATATAGTCATGGTATTGAACTGACCCTGTATATAGTATGGTATTAACTGACCCTGTATATAGTATGGTATTGAACTGACCCTGTATATAGTATGGTATTAACTGACCCTGTATATAGTATGGTATTAACTGACCCTGTATATAGTATGGTATTAACTGACCCTGTATATAGTATTGAACTGACCCTGTATATAGTATGGTATTGAACTGACCCTGTATATAGTATGGTATTAACTGACCCTGTATATAGTATGGTATTAACTGACCCTGTATATAGTATGGTATTAACTGACACTGTATATAGTATGGTATTAACTGACCCTGTATATAGTATGGTATTAACTGACCCTGTATATAGTATGGTATTGAACTGACCCTGTATATAGTATGGTATTAACTGACCCTGTATATAGTATGGTATTAACTGACCCTGTATATAGTATGGTATTGAACTGACCCTGTATATAGTATGGTATTAACTGACCCTGTATATAGTATAGTATTGGACTGACCCTGTATATATTATAGTATTGAACTGACCCTGTATATAGTATGGTATTGAACTGACCCAGTATATAGTATAGTATTGAACTGACCCTGTATATAGTATGGTATTGAACTGACACTGTATATAGTATGGTATTAACTGAACCTGTATATAGTATGGTATTGAACTGACCCTGTATATAGTATGGTATTAACTGACCCTGTATATAGTATGGTATTGAACTGACCCTGTATATAGTATGGTATTAACTGACCCTGTATATAGTATGGTATTAACTGACCCTGTATATAGTATGGTATTGAACTGACCCTGTATATAGTATGGTATTAACTGACCCTGTATATAGTATGGTATTAACTGACCCTGTATATAGTAGGGTATTGAACTGACCCTGTATATAGTATGGTATTAACTGACCCTGTATATAGTATGGTATTGAACTGACCCTGTATATAGTATGGTATTAACTGACCCTGTATATAGTATGGTATTGAACTGACCCTGTATATAGTATGGTATTAACTGACCCTGTATATAGTATGGTATTAACTGACCCTGTATATAGTATGGTATTAACTGACCCTGTATATAGTATTGAACTGACCCTGTATATAGTATGGTATTGAACTGACCCTGTATATAGTATGGTATTGAACTGACCCTGTATATAGTATAGTATTGAACTGACCCTGTATATAGTATCGTATTGAACTGACCCTGTATATAGTATGGTATTGAACTGACCCTGTATATAGTATGGTATTGAACTGACCCTGTATATAGTATGGTATTAACTGACCCTGTATATAGTATGGTATTGAACTGACCCTGTATATAGTATGGTATTAACTGACCCTGTATAATGTATGCTATTGAACTGACCCTGTATATAGTATGGTATTGAACTGACCCTGTATATAGTATGGTATTGAACTGACCCTGTATATAGTATGGTATTGAACTGACCCTGTATATAGTATGGTATTAACTGACCCTGTATATAGTATGGTATTGAACTGACCCTGTATATAGTATGGTATTGAACTGACCCTGTACGGTACTAACTGACCCCTGCATATAGTATGGTATTGAACTGACCCTGTATATAGTATGGTAGTAACTGACCCCTGTATATAGTATGGTATTGAACTGACCCTGTATATAGTATGGTATTGAACTGACCCTGTATATAGTATGGTATTCACTGACCCTGTATATAGTATGGTATTAACTGACCCTGTATATAGTATGGTATTAACTGACCCTGTATATAGTATGGTATTGAACTGACCCTGTATATAGTATGGTATTAACTGACCCTGTATATAGTATGGTATTAACTGACCCTGTATATAGTATGGTATTTGAACTGACCCTGTATATAGTATGGTATTAACTGACCCTGTATATTAGTATGGTATTAACTGACCCTGTATATAGTATGGTATTGAACTGACCCTGTATATAGTATGGTATTAACTGACCCTGTATATAGTATGGTATTAACTGACCCTGATATAGTATGGTATTACTACCCTTATTTAGTATGGTATTAACTGACCCTGTATATAGTATGGTATTGAACTGACCCTGTATATAGTATGGTATTAACTGACCCTGTATATAGTATGGTATTAACTGACCCTGTATATAGTATGGTATTAACTGACCCTGTATATAGTATGGTATTGAACTGACCCTGTATATAGTAATGGTATTAACTGACCCTGTATATAGTATGGTATTAACTGACCCTGTATATAGTATGGTATTGAACTGACCCTGTATATAGTATGGTATTAACTGACCCTGTATATAGTATCGTAATTGAACTGACCCTGTATATAGTATGGTATTGAACTGACCCTGTATGATAGTATGGTATTGAACGGAACCCTGTATATAGTATGGTATTAACTGACCCTGTATATAGTATGGTATTGAACTGACCCTGTATATAGTATGGTATTAACTGACCCTGTATATAGTATGGTATTGAACTGACCCCTGTATATAGTATGGTATTGAACTGACCCTGTATATAGTATGGTATGAACTGACCCCTGTATATAGTATGGTATTTGAACTGACCCTGTATATAGTAGGGTATTAACTGACCCTGTATATAGTAGGGTATTGAACTGACCCCTGTATATAGTATGGTTATGCGTATTGAGACTGACCCTGTATATAGTATCGTATTGAACTGACCCTGTATATAGTATGGTATTGAACTGACCCTGTATATAGTATGGTATTGAACTGACCCTGTATATAGTATCGTATTGAACTGACCCTGTATATAGTATGGTATTGAACTGACCCTGTATATAGTATGGTATTGAACTGACCCTGTATATAGTATGTATTAACTGACCCTGTATATAGTATGGTATTAACTGACCCTGTATATAGTAGGGTATTAATGATCCTGTATAAGTAGGGTATTAACTGACCCTGTATATAGTATCGTATTGGACTGACCCTTTTGTATTATGCCCTGTATATAGTATGGTATTGAACTGACCCTGTATATAGTATGGTATTGAACTGACCCTGTATATAGTATCGTATTGAACTGACCCTGTATATAGTATGGTATTGAACTGACCCTGTATATAGTATGGTATTAACTGACCCTGTATATAGTATGGTATTGAACTGACCCTGTATATAGTATGGTATTAACTGACCCTGTATATAGTATGGTATTAACTGACCCTGTATATAGTATGGTATTAACTGACCCTGTATATAGTATGGTATTGAACTGACCCTGTATATAGTATGGTATTAACTGACCCTGTATATAGTATAGTATTGAACTGACCCTGTATATAGTATGGTATTAATTGACCCTGTATATAGTATGGTATTAACTGACCCTGTATATAGTATTGAACTGACCCTGTATATAGTATGGTATTGAACCGACCCTGTATATAGTAGGGTATTAACTGACCCTGTATATAGTATGGTATTGAACTGACCCTGTATATAGTATGGTATTAACTGACCCTGTATATAGTATGGTATTGAACTGACCCTGTATATAGTATAGTATTGAACGTCTACCTTCAATTACAGCAGAAAATAAAATACATTTGACTTTAGGTGACCATTCTCCACCTTTTCTGACCTTAATGCTCAGGTAGTTATCACAGCTCCTGGACTTGGCTCGGGAGTGCATCTTATCCAGTGACAACATTTAGGTAAGAAGAAAAGCCACATGAAGCAGCAAAGATAAAATCCAGTGTAAGTCCAGTGGGTGACGGCTGAGTCATTGCTGTAAGACTGGCATGTCCAGAGCCTTGTCCAGAGCCACGCCAGTTTCACCCCTTTACTGTCTCTGTCTCTGTCTCTCTCTCTGTCTCTCTCTCTCTGTCCCTCTCTCTGTCTCTCTCTCTCTCTCTCTCTCTCTGTCCCTCTCTCTGTCTCTCTCTCTGTCCCTCTCGCTGTCCCTCTCTCTGTCCCTCTCTCGTTCTCTCTCCGTCTCTCTCTCTGTCCCTCTCTCTCGTTCTCTCTCTCGTTCTCTCTCCTGTAGTGCAGGGCAGGGCAGCCAGTGTTAAACTAAACTCCAGTGGGAGCGTGAGAGAGGCAGCGAGCTCAGTTCCCCGCTACACCCCTCCCTCCCTCCTCCCCTCCCTCAACAAAGAACCCCCCTCCCTCCCCTTTGCTACTCTGCCACTGAAGCCTCTCTCTTGCTCTCTCTCCCGGCTGGATTTATGCATACTGATGCAACTTCCCTTGGCCATTCAGAAAACACACAACCTGACCTGACCAGAACAACAATACCCCCCCCCCTCCCACTCCCTCTCTCTTCACTTCACTGCCCAGCAGGGGTACAACTCAGACCATCTACCTCCCCCCCCCAACTCCCCCATGGCCTCTTTGTCCTGACACAGGGACCAGGGTTTCAGCTTATTCTGCTGCTTTTCAAAAGGACTTGGGGAGAGTGAAAGAGAAGAAGACATCAGTATGGCATCGGTCAGTGGTTGGAGGTCAGACACTACAATGGTGCTCCTTTACATCTGTTCAGAGGGGGGGGGGGAGCCCGAGCCCTAATCCTTAAATTCCCCCTGACACACCAGTGACATATGTAGGACATCTCGCCTGCTCAGGAAGACAGATGTGACGGGTTCAAAACAGATTAACTTCATTACCGCCTTTCACTTAAGAAGTGATGTTGTTGTCAGCTATTCTTTTTTTAGTCAACCTGACAAGTAAAAACAATGTTTTCGATTTAACACCTGACAAATCAAATCTCTTCAAATGATCAGAGTTTCTCTATACATGCAGCTGTTGTTTCACAGAGCAGTTTGTGTCCTTGACCTCAACATCATCACTCTGTCGTTAACCTCACCGCCATCAATAAAAGAGCTCAGAAACACAGCAGCCAGAAAGACGGCATCACAGCAAGCTTGTCTTTGGTGTTTACGGAACGTGAAAACTGACAAGTGTTGTCAGAGGAGCATTCTATGACTCTTAAATCTGTTCCCAACTGATCCCTAACCTAAACAGAGGAAATCCTTGTTCTGGAAAGGCTGTGAAGGTGGTACGAACTGGATCTTTGTGTGACGTAGAGGTTAGTGGAGACGGGGTCATCAGCTTGGGGGTATATTTGGAGTAGTGAGGAGTCTTCTCAGACTGCATTAGACAGCACCAACCATGACCCACAGCAGACAAGACAACACAGTCTGTCCTTGTCCACTGTTAACTTCAACCACTAACTTAACTTAAGTCTCCTCCAACTAACAATTACATATGTTCACCATACTGCTGTTATTCTCCACAACGGAAAACAATTACATATGTTCACCATACTGCTGTTATCTCCACAACGGAAAACAATTACATATGTTCAGCATACTGCTGCTATCTCCACAACGGAAAACAATAACATATGTTCACCATACTGCTGTTATCTCCACAACGGAAAACAATTACATATGTTCACCATACTGCTGGATATCTCTCACAAGGAAAACAATTACATATGTTCACCATACTGCTGCTATCTCCACAACGGAAAACAATAACATATGTTCACCATACTGCTGCTATCTCCACAACGGAAAACAATAACATATGTTCACCATACTGCTGCTATCTCCACAACGGAAAACAATAACATATGTTCACCATACTGCTGTATCTCCACAACGGAACACAATAACATATGTTCACCATACTGCTGCTTATCTCCACAACGGAAAACAATAACATATGTTCACCATACTGCTGTTATCTCCACAACGGAAAACAATAACATATGTTCACCATACTGCTGTTATCTCCACAACGGAAAACAATAACATATGTTCACCATACTGCTGTTATCTCCACAACGGAAAACAATAACATATGTTCACCATACTGCTGTTATCTCCACAACGGAAAACAATAACATATGTTCACCATACTGCTGTTATCTCCACAACGGAAAACAATAACTAAT
Source organism: Salmo salar (assembly GCF_965601325.2). Classification (NCBI taxonomy): domain Eukaryota; kingdom Metazoa; phylum Chordata; class Actinopteri; order Salmoniformes; family Salmonidae; genus Salmo; species Salmo salar. The sequence continues at coordinate 87,728,633 of NC_138295.1, forward strand.
GTTCACCATACTGCTGTTATCTCCACAACGGAAAACAATAACATATGTTCACCATACTGCTGTTATCTCCACAACGGAAAACAATAACATATGTTCACCATACTGCTGTTATCTCCACAACGGAAAACAATAACATATGTTCACCATACTGCTGTTATCTCCACAACGGAAAACAATTACATATGTTCACCATACTGCTGTTATCTCCACAACGGAAAACAATAACATATGTTCACCATACTGCTGTTATCTCCACAACGGAAAACAATAACATATGTTCACCATACTGCTGTTATCTCCACAACGGAAAACAATAACATATGTTCACCATACTGCTGTTATCTCCACAAGGAAAACAATAACATATGTTCACCATACTGCTGCTATCTCCACAACGGAAAACAATAACATATGTTCACCATACTGCTGTTATCTCCACAACGGAAAACAATAACATATGTTCACCATACTGCTGCTATCTCCACAACGGAAAACAATAACATATGTTCACCATACTGCTGTTATCTCCACAACGGAAAACAATAACATATGTTCACCATACTGCTGTTATCTCCACAACGGAAAACAATAACATATGTTCACCATACTGCTGTTATCTCCACAACGGAAAACAATAACATATGTTCACCATACTGCTGTTATCTCCACAACGGAAAACAATAACATATGTTCACCATACTGCTGCTATCTCCACAACGGAAAACAATAACATATGTTCACCATACTGCTGTTATCTCCACAACGGAAAACAATAACATATGTTCACCATACTGCTGTTATCTCCACAACGGAAAACAATAACATATGTTCACCATACTGCTGTTATCTCCACAACGGAAAACAATAACATATGTTCACCATACTGCTGTTATCTCCACAACGGAAAACAATAACATATGTTCACCATACTGCTGCTATCTCCCCAACGGAAAACTAATAACATATGTTCACCATACTGCTGTTATCTCCACAAGGAAAACAATTACATATGTTCACCATACTGCTGCTATCTCCACAACGGAAAACAATTACATATGTTCACCATACTGCTGTTATCTCCACAACGGAAAACAATAACATATGTTCACCATACTGCTGTTATCTCCACAACGGAAAACAATAACATATGTTCAGCATACTGCTGTTATCTCCACCACGGAAAACAATAACATATGTTCACCATACTGCTGTTATCTCCACAACGGAAAACAATAACATATGTTCACCATACTGCTGTTATCTCCACAACGGAAAACAATAACATATGTTCACCATACTGCTGTTATCTCCACAAGGAAAACAATTACATATGTTCACCATACTGCTGCTATCTCCACAACGGAAAACAATAACATATGTTCACCATACTGCTGTTATCTCCACAACGGAAAACAATAACATATGTTCACCATACTGCTGTTATCTCCACAACGGAAAACAATAACATATGTTCACCATACTGCTGTTATCTTCACAACGGAAAACAATAACATATGTTCACCATACTGCTGTTATCTCCACAAGGAAAACAATTACATATGTTCACCATACTGCTGTTATCTCCACAACGGAAAACAATAACATATGTTCACCATACTGCTGTTATCTCCACAACGGAAAACAATAACATATGTTCACCATACTGCTGTTATCTCCACAACGGAAAACAATTATGAACTCAATCACGACTCCCCGCCCCAGTCCCCTTTTTTCCATCAGATATTTATTTTGAGCACGTAATAACAAACTGCATCCTCCCTATCTCACCCCTCCTCCCCCTGTCTCCCCCCTCCTCCCTCTATCTCACTCCCTCCTCCCCCTATCTCCCCCCTCCTCCCCCTCCTCCCTCTATCTCACCCCCTGGTCACTGGCCTCTCCTCTGGCCTCTAGGGGAAGCCTCTGAGTCCCAGGATTGTGTGTGTCCACTGGCCTCTCCTCTCCTCTGGCCACTAGGGGAAGCCTCTGAGTCCCAGGATTGTGTGTGTCCACTGGCCTCTCCTCTTCTCTGGCCACTGGGGGAAGCCTCTGAGTTCCAAATGGCACTCTATTCCCTACATAATGAGCTACATTTGACCAGGGCTCTACCAGAGTAGTGAGCTATAAAGGGAAATTAGGACACAGACTCTGTCTATATTTAAAGGCTACGTTTGATTTAGGAGCTTGTCTTTTAATTCACTAGGACAAACAGTAAACATCAATCATGAACACACAGAGAATATATTTTATTGCTTTCATAATATACTCAGGTCTCATTTGGGAGAATATATTTGCTAATCTCGATGTGATCTCCTCAATAAATAAATGATAGAAATCAGTATTGCCGTTATCTTGTTATCCTAAATCATTAAACTATTGATATAAAAGGGTATGAAAGGACATAACATCAGTTGTATATTTTTGGAGAATCAGTTTGTGTTTCTTCCAGCAGAGACTCTGAGAATCAGTTTGGGTTTCTTCCAGCAGAGACTCTGAGAATCAGTTTGTGTTTCTTCCAGCAGAGACTCTGAGAATCAGTTTGTGTTTCTTCCAGCAGAGACTCTGAGAATCAGTTTGTGTTTCTTCCAGCAGAGACTCTGAGAATCAGTTTGTGTTTCTTCCAGCAGAGACTCTGAGAATCAGTTTGTGTTTCTTCCAGCAGAGACTCTGAGAATCAGTTTGTGTTTCTTCCAGCAGAGACTCTGAGAATCAGTTTGTGTTTCTTCCAGCAGAGACTCTGAGAATCAGTTTGTGTTTCTTCCAGCAGAGACTCTGAGAGATATAAAAGTGCTACTGTTTGTACTGGTGTAGTTGTCCTACAGTGCTTCCGAAAATATTACATTCATTAAATTGTTTTTTTCCCCCTCATCAATCTACACACAATAACCCATAATAACAAAACAAAAACAGGGTTTTAGACATTTTTGCAAATGTATCAAAAATATAAAACTGAAATATCACATTTACATAAGTATTCAGACCCTTTACTCAGTACTTTGTTGAAGCACCTTCGGCAGCGATTACAGCCTTGAGTCTTGTTGGGTATGACGTTACAAGCTTGGCACACCTGTATTTGGGGAGTTTCTCCCATTCTTCTCCGCAAATGCTCTCAAGCTCTGTCAGGTTGGATGGGGAGCGTCGCTGCACAGAAATGTTCAGGTCTTTCCAGAGATGCTCGATCGGGTTCAAGTCCGGGCTCTGGCTGGACCACTCAAGGACATTCAGAGACTTGTCCCGAAGCCACTCCTGCGTTGTCTTGGCTGAATGCTTAAGGTCATTGTCCAGTTGGAAGGTGAACCTTCTCCCCAGTCTGAGGTCATGAGCGCTGAGGAGCAGGTTTTCATCAAGGATCTCTCTGTACTTTGCTCTGTTCATCTTTCCCTGGATCCTGACTAGTCTCCCAGTCCCTGCCGCTGAAAAACATCCCCACAGCATTATGCTACCACCACCATGCTTCACCGTAGGGATGGTGACAGGTTTCCTCCAGACGTGATATTTGGCATTTAGGCCAAAGAGTTCAATTGTGGTTTCATCATACCAGAGAATCTCGTTTCTCATGGTCTGAGAGTGCTTTAGGTGCCTTTGGCAAACTCCAAGCGAGCTGTCATGTGCCTTTTACTGAGGAGTGGCTTCTGTCTGGCCACTCTACCATAAAGGCCTGATTGGTGGAGTGCTGCAGAGATGGTTGTCCTTCTGGAAGGTTCTCCTATCTCCACAGAGGAACTCTGAAGCTCTGTCAGAGTGACCATCGGGTTCTTGGTCACCTCCCTGACCAAGGCCCTTCTCCCCTGATTGCATAGTTTGGCCAGGCGGCCAGCTCTAGAAAGAGTCTTGGTGGTTCCATTTAACCCTCCTATTACGCCATTTCCACTTCTGAGTTGTCTAAAATGCTAGTTAACCTCTCTATTTCTCCATGAAATGAAATGACTTTTCCTCATTGAGGGTCATGAACCTAAATTCAAAATGTGGACACACTGATGTGTTGTGGAATGTCTGTGTAGATTTTGTATACAAACATGATGTTGTGGGTCATTTTGACCCGGATGCTTTCATGTGTATAGATATTTGCACAGGTCCAAAATAAACAAGTGTATTTGATGTATATTGTTTTGACTGGTTCGGGTTGCATTTGAATAATTATGTTTGGGTGAAAAGGAGTTTCTCCAAGCTTCTCTTTCTCAGTGCGAGAGCAGCAGATCTCTGACACAGACAGTCCAGAAATGAGCTCCAAAAGATGTTCAGTCAATGAAGCCTCAGCACAAATTCTGGACTGTGACAGTGAAATAGAAGAAGAGGTTTCAGAGATTGAGGACGATGCTGTTGAGAGGATTCAGAGGACTGGACCATACCAGAGAGCATGCAGCAACCATCACCCAGAGAAGAGAGAACAATGCAGTCTAAAGATGGTAATACACCACAACAAAGTCAAGGTAGACTGTCAGCTTCATTGTAATCAGAATTGTTCCAGGGCCTACACGATTTACTCTGCCCCCCTCGCCAAGACAGTAAAACCAGCACCACTTGTGTAGAATGCAATAAATACATCTGCAGAAAGCACACACGTACATTGTGTTCAACATGTGGAGAGAAAGACTGAAGGGATCATTTTGACCAATAGGGTCAACTCACACCTAAGTGTTACTGTTACTAGGAAATACAAGAACAAATGCCTACTTGGGGAAACAGAAAATGCTTGTTTGTGAGAAGGAAATATGTTTAACAAATACTTCTATAAATATAGAGGGTTTTTTTATCAAATGTTCTTGTATTTTGTCTTTCTGAAAGGTTTGACGGGACAAAATAAAGTTCTGTCTGTTTTGAATTGATTATTTGACTGTGTAGATTGTGTTTAAACTGTGTGGGTGAATCTGACCCATACCAGAATGGATGTCTTTTTTTCCAGCAAAGCACAAGGGTTAAGAATGATGGAGGCCACTGTGTTCTTGGGGGATCTTCAATGCTGCAGAACATTTTTGGTATCCTTCCCCAGATCTGTGCCTCGACACAATCCTGTCTCAGAGGTCTAGGGACAATTCCTTTGACCTCATGGCTTGGTTTTTGCTCAGACATGCACTGTCAACTGTGGGACCTTATATAGACAGGTTTGTGCCTTTCCAAATCATGTTCAATCAATTGAATTTACCACAGGTGGACTCCAATCAAGTTGTAGAAACATCTCAAAGATGATCAAAGGAAACAGGATGCTCCTGAGCTGAATTTCGAGTCGCATAGCAATGGGTCTGAATACTTATGTAAATAAGGTATTTCTGTTTTTTAATTTGAATAAATAAGCAAACATTTCTAAAAACCTGTTTTCGCTTTGACATTATGGGGTATTGTGTGTAGATTGATGAGGACAACAATTAATTTAATCCATTTTAGAATAAGGCTGTAACGTAACAAAATGTAGAAAAAGGGAAGGGGTCTGAATACTTTCTGAATGCTCTGTATAAGACAAACATTTCAAAGTTCCACCAGAGGCTGCTCAAAATAAACCTAATTTACACCGTCTGCTTCTGGTAAACAGTATTTGTGAGATGGGAAACAACAGATAGTGCCGTCCCGTGGGGTGGTGGGGGGGGACAGAGGATCTGATAGTTATCTTGGGGACAAATTACACAGATGACAAGAGAGACACAGCCTGGGTTACGTCCCAAATGGCACACTATTCCCTATGTAGTGCACTACATTTACCATATGTGTCCTGGTAAAAAGTAGTGCACTAGATAGGGAATAAGGTGCCATTTAAGACTTAACCCTGATCATCATCATCATAACTGAAGTTAACTGCAGCCTACAGAGGAAAACATCTGATAGAGACATTCATACAGTAGAGGAAGACAACACTGGTGGAGACATCTGATAGAGACATTCATACAGTAGAGGAAGACAACACTGGTGGAGACATCTGACAGAGACATTCATACAGTAGAGGAAGACAACACTGGTGGAGACATCTGACAGAGACATTCATACAGTAGAGGAAGACAACACTGGTGGAGACATCTGACAGAGACATTCATACAGCAGAGGAAGACAACACTGGTGGAGACATCTGATAGAGACATTCATACAGTAGAGGAAGACAACACTGGTGGAGACATCTGACAGAGACATTCATACAGCAGAGGAAGACAACACTGGTGGAGACATCTGACAGAGACATTCATACAGTAGAGGAAGACAACACTGGTGGAGACATCTGACAGAGACATTCATACAGTAGAGGAAGACAACACTGGTGGAGACATCTGACAGAGACATTCATACAGTAGAGGAAGACAACACTGGTGGAGACATCTGACAGAGACATTCATACAGTAGAGGAAGACAACACTGGTGGAGACATCTGACAGAGACATTCATACAGTAGAGGATGACAACACTGGTGGAGACATCTGACAGAGACATTCATACAGTAGAGGAAGACAACACTGGTGGAGACATCTGATAGAGACATTCATACAGTAGAGGAAGACAACACTGGTGGAGACATCTGACAGAGACATTCATACAGTAGAGGAAGACAACACTGGTGGAGACATCTGACAGAGACATTCATACAGCAGAGGAAGACAACACTGGTGGAGACATCTGACAGAGACATTCATACAGTAGAGGAAGACAACACTGGTGGAGACATCTGATAGAGACATTCATACAGTAGAGGAAGACAACACTGGTGGAGACATCTGACAGAGACATTCATACAGTAGAGGAAGACAACACTGGTGGAGACATCTGACAGAGACATTCATACAGTAGAGGAAGACAACACTGGTGGAGACATCTGACAGAGACATTCATACAGCAGAGGAAGACAACACTGGTGGAGACATCTGATAGAGACATTCATACAGTAGAGGAAGACAACACTGGTGGAGACATCTGACAGAGACATTCATACAGCAGAGGAAGACAACACTGGTGGAGACATCTGACAGAGACATTCATACAGTAGAGGAAGACAACACTGGTGGAGACATCTGACAGAGACATTCATACAGTAGAGGAAGACAACACTGGTGGAGACATCTGACAGAGACATTCATACAGTAGAGGAAGACAACACTGGTGGAGACATCTGACAGAGACATTCATACAGTAGAGGAAGACAACACTGGTGGAGACATCTGACAGAGACATTCATACAGTAGAGGATGACAACACTGGTGGAGACATCTGACAGAGACATTCATACAGTAGAGGAAGACAACACTGGTGGAGACATCTGACAGAGACATTCATACAGTAGAGGAAGACAACACTGGTGGAGACATCTGACAGAGACATTCATACAGTAGAGGAAGACAACACTGGTGGAGACATCTGACAGAGACATTCATACAGCAGAGGAAGACAACACTGGTGGAGACATCTGACAGAGACATTCATACAGTAGAGGAAGACAACACTGGTGGAGACATCTGACAGAGACATTCATACAGCAGAGGAAGACAACACTGGTGGAGACATCTGACAGAGACATTCATACAGTAGAGGAAGACAACACTGGTGGAGACATCTGACAGAGACATTCATACAGTAGAGGAAGACAACACTGGTGGAGACATCTGACAGAGACATTCATACAGTAGAGGAAGACAACACTGGTGGAGACATCTGACAGAGACATTCATACAGTAGAGGAAGACAACACTGGTGGAGACATCTGACAGAGACATTCATACAGTAGAGGAAGACAACACTGGTGGAGACATCTGACAGAGACATTCATACAGTAGAGGAAGACAACACTGGTGGAGACATCTGACAGAGACATTCATACAGTAGAGGAAGACAACACTGGTGGAGACATCTGATAGAGACATTCATACAGCAGAGGAAGACAACACTGGTGGAGACATCTGACAGAGACATTCATACAGTAGAGGAAGACAACACTGGTGGAGACATCTGACAGAGACATTCATACAGTAGAGGAAGACAACACTGGTGGAGACATCTGACAGAGACATTCATACAGTAGAGGAAGACAACACTGGTGGAGACATCTGACAGAGACATTCATACAGTAGAGGAAGACAACACTGGTGGAGACATCTGATAGAGACATTCATACAGTAGAGGAAGGTACGTTGGTAGCTAAATGTTTATTTTTCTATTTTCCAGTAAATGACAAGTGGTCTACACACACACACACCACTACTGCATTACTTAACAGGCCCATGGAAGTGTTGTAGGGTCAGTTAGTGGTGAAGTGGTCAGACCATCACTATTTAGTCCACCACACACACACACACACACACACACACCACACACACACCACACACACACACACACACACACACACACACACACACACACACACACACACACACACACACACACACACACACACACACACACACGCACACACGCACACACACACACACAGCTGTGGAATGTGACACCTTGGTCCCACCTCAGTTATTAGCCACACAGTGTGCCACCCGGCCAGACCACCCAAATGACATTGTTACAGAGACCCGGCCTGAACCCCAAACAGCAAACAAAGCAGAAGGAGAAGAAGGAGAAACCCAGTGACCATGAAAATGTCCCCACACCATCAGAAGTGGATAAATGAGTTAGATGTCAGTAGTGTGAACTCCTCAGTCAGGGGAGACTGGACCAGATCTCCCGGTCCAGAACCATAAGAGAGTCATTGTTGCCATTAGACGGTGGGATTTGAAGCCAACAGCTGAAGAAACCCAGACCTGACCCTTTGTCTTAACAGCGTCTCAACACATTCTGCTTCTCCACTCAAATAACACAAGAGGAGAGAGTAGAGTAGACACTCTTGCTAAATGTATATGAACACCATACATCACACGCTACAACAGCTTCCTGGTACAATAAACCATAATATACTCACTGAACCAGTTTCCAGGAATCAGTCTCCTAAAGGAATCATAAAGCCACCTTTGTATAATTCAACGTACTGTAGGCATGATGAAATCAACAGCAAATATACACTAGTATACAAAAACACAGCAGTAATAACTTGCTTGTACTTACAGGTCAAGTCTTGAATAACAGATCCTTATGGCAGCAGTAGGCTGCAGTGTCTGCAGTGTACAGAGCAGAGACGCTCACTTATCTCTCTCTCTCTCTCTCTTCTCTCTCTCTCTCTCTCCTCATGGCCTTGAGAACACACAACACAACACAGGACTCCTCTGGCGTCTTGAATACTGCCCCCTCTACCCTCCCTCCTAACCCCTCTACCCTCCCTCCTACCCCCTCTACCCTCCCTCCTAACCCCTCTACCCTCCCTCCTACCCCCCTACCCTCCCTCCTACCCCCTCTACCCTCCCTCCTACCCCCCTCCCTCCTACCCCCTCTACCCTCCCTCCTACCCCCTCCCTCCTACCTCCTACCCCCTCCCTCCTACCCCTCATATCCCTTCCATCCCCCACCAGGGAGCCTGGGAGTCAGTCACACATTAGTGGGGGAGTTTCACATCTAACCCAGCAGTCTGATAAGATACAACAGAAGGAGTCAAGGACTACATCCCAAACAGCACCCTTTTCCCTATATATAGCGCAGTATTGTTGACCAGACTGGGCCCTGGTCCAAATGAGTGCAATGGAAAGGGAATAGGGTGCTATTTAGGAGGCAAACAGAGACTTGTTCCCCGGTCTCAGACAGGACTCTAGTTGGTCCCTCCTCTTCAGAGACTTGTTCCCCCGGTCTCAGACAGGACTCTAGTTGGTCTCTCCTCTTCAGAGACTTGTTCCCCCGGTCTCAGACATGACTCTAGTTGGTCTCTCCTCTTCAGAGACTTGTTCCCCCGGTCTCAGACATGAGAAGTTGGGTCTCTCCTCTTCAGAGACTTGTTCCCCCGGTCTCAGACATGACTCTAGTTGGTCTCTCCTCTTCAGAGACTTGTTCCCCCGGTCTCAGACAGGACTCTAGTTGGTCTCTCCTCTTCAGAGACTTGTTCCCCGGTCTCAGACAGGACTCTAGTTGGTCTCTCCTCTTCAGAGACTTGTTCCCCGGTCTCAGACAGGACTCTAGTTGGTCTCTCCTCTTCAGAGACTTGTTCCCCCGGTCTCAGACAGGACTCTAGTTGGTCTCTCCTCTTCAGAGACTTGTTCCCCCGGTCTCAGACAGGACTCTAGTTGGTCTCTCCTCTTCAGAGACTTGTTCCCCCGGTCTCAGACAGGACTCTAGTTGGTCTCTCCTCTTCAGAGACTTGTTCCCCCGGTCTCAGACATGACTCTAGTTGGTCTCTCCTCTTCAGAGACTTGTTCCCCGGTCTCAGACAGGACTCTAGTTGGTCTCTCCTCTTCAGAGACTTGTTCCCCCGGTCTCAGACAGGACTCTAGTTGGTCTCTCCTCTTCAGAGACTTGTTCCCCGGTCTCAGAGAGGAATCTAGTTGGTCTCTCCTCTTCAGAGACTTGTTCCCCGGTCTCAGACAGGACTCTAGTTGGTCTCTCCTCTTCAGAGACTTGTTCCCCGGTCTCAGACAGGACTCTAGTTGGTCTCTCCTCTTCAGAGACTTGTTCCCCGGTCTCAGACAGGACTCTAGTTGGTCTCTCCTCTTCAGAGACTTGTTCCCCCGGTCTCAGACATGACTCTAGTTGGTCTCTCCTCTTCAGAGACTTGTTCCCCCGGTCTCAGACATGACTCTAGTTGGTCTCTCCTCTTCAGAGACTTGTTCCCCGGTCTCAGACAGGACTCTAGTTGGTCTCTCCTCTTCAGAGACTTGTTCCCCCGGTCTCAGACAGGACTCTAGTTGGTCTCTCCTCTTCAGAGACTTGTTCCCCGGTCTCAGACATGAGAAGTTGGGTCTCTCCTCTTCAGAGACTTGTTCCCCGGTCTCAGACAGGACTCTAGTTGGTCTCTCCTCTTCAGAGACTTGTTCCCCCGGTCTCAGACAGGACTCTAGTTGGTCTCTCCTCTTCAGAGACTTGTTCCCCCTGGTCTCAGACATGACTCTAGTTAGTCTCTCCTCTTCAGAGACTTGTTCCCCCGGTCTCAGACAGGACTCTAGTTGGTCTCTCCTCTTCAGAGACTTGTTCCCCGGTCTCAGACATGAGAAGTTGGGTCTCTCCTCTTCAGAGACTTGTTCCCCGGTCTCAGACAGGACTCTAGTTGGTCTCTCCTCTTCAGAGACTTGTTCCCCCGGTCTCAGACAGGACTCTAGTTGGTCTCTCCTCTTCAGAGACTTGTTCCCCGGTCTCAGACATGAGAAGTTGGGTCTCTCCTCTTCAGAGACTTGTTCCCCGGTCTCAGACAGGACTCTAGTTCGTCTCTCCTCTTCAGAGACTTGTTCCCCCGGTCTCAGACAGGACTCTAGTTGGTCTCTCCTCTTCAGAGACTTGTTCCCCCGGTCTCAGACATGACTCTAGTTAGTCTCTGCTCTTC
>NC_138295.1:87745000-87752500 GCF_965601325.2 Salmo salar
CAAGACCCAGGCTGGTCTGAAGTTACTGAAGACACAGGCTGGTCTGTAGCTACTGAAGACCAATACATTAATATAAAAGACAGCCTGTCCTATGATGGCGGTGTTTTGGTCAGACTCTATCACACTCCAGTGAGAGGAAGCTGGCCACTTGATAAGCTGACAACCACAAGGACACTTCACACTACAATATCCTGTTCTTAGCTAGACTGTCTCAGATCCCTACAAACCTTTTATCTTCACTGGACCACTGACAGAGCAACAATCATTCGTTGTGGAATGACCTTCCCAGACACGGATTAAGTCTTGTCTTGGACTAAAAAGCATGCTCAATGGAGAATCTCAATAAAAAAAGCTTTTTAGAGTATAGGCCTAAACAAGAGGTAAGAAATTACACATGAGTGACTGTCCTCACTGCCTTTACCTAAAAACAACTCTTCCTCAACATTCGCTTGAACAGCAATTAATGAGCCTTTCAATCTCACCAACCACAACCACCAGGTCTTCAAAGAGAACCTTTCAACAATAACTTCCACATAACAGACTTGTCTCAACAACACCACCAATCAATCTGAAGCCAAACTAAAGCCCAAACTAATCTGACTGATTTAAAAAACGGTTCTGTTCAATCAATCTGCCAGACAGATTTTTTTTTACTACTCACCTTATTCTGTTGCTCTGCTTTGAAGTCTCAGCCTAAAACAACACATGGAGGTGGAGGAGGTGCAGGAGGTGCAGGAGGAGGAGAAGGAGGAGAAGGAGGGGAAATAGGGGGAGGAGGAAGAGGGGGAGGCGGAGGGGAATGGGGGGAGGAGGCGGAGGGGAATGTGTGGAGGAGGAGGAGGGGGAGGCGGAGGGGAATGTGTGGAGGAGGAGGAGGGGGTGGAGGTGGAGGGGGAGGCGGAGGGGAATGTGTGGAGGAGGAGGAGGGGGTGGAGGTGGAGGAGTGGAGTTGGGAGGAGGAGTAGGAGTTAGAGTAGGAGGAGGAAGAGGGGAGGCGGTGGAGGTGGAGGAGGTGGAGGAGGGGGGGAGGATGGGGAGTAGGAAGAGGAGTTGGAGTAGGAGGTGGAGGAGGAGGAGGGTGAGTAGGAGGAGTTGGAGGAGTTGGAGGAGGAGGAGGTGGAGGAGGAGGAGGAAGAGGGGGAGTAGGAGTAGGAGGAGGAGTTGGAGGAGGAGTTGGAAGAGGAGGAGGAAGAGGGGGAGTAGGAGTAGGAGGAGGAGTTAGAGGAGGCGTTGGAGGAGAAGGAAGAGGGGGAGTAGGAGTAGGAGGAGGAGTTGGAGGAGGAGTTGGAGGAGTTGGAGGAGGAGTTGGAGGAGGAGGAGTTGGAAGAGGAGTTGGAGTAAGTGGTGGAGGAGGAGGAGGGTGAGTAGGAGGAGTTGGAGGAGGAGTTGGAGGAGGAGGAGGAAGAGGGGGAGGAGGAAGAGGAGTTGGAGTAGGAGGTGGAGGAAGAGGAGGGTGAGTACGAGGAGTTGGAGGAGGAGTTGGAAGAGGAGGAGGGTGAGTACGAGGAGTTGAAGGAGGAGTTGGAGGAGGAGGAGGAAGAGGAGTTGGAGGAGGAGGAGGGTGAGTAGGAGGAGTTGAAGGAGGAGTTGGAGGAGGAGGAGGAAGAGGAGTTGGAGGAGGAGGAGGAGGGTGAGTAGGAGGAGTTTAAGGAGGAGTTGGAGGAGGAGGAGGAAGAGGAGTTGGAGTAGGAGGTGGAGGAGGAGGAGGAAGAAGGGGAGGAGGAAGAGGGGGAGTAGGAGTAGGAGGAGGAGTTGGAGGAGGAGGAGGAGTTGGAGGAGGGGGAAGAGGGGGAGTAGGAGTAGGAGGAGGAGGAGGAGTTGGAGGAGGAGGGGGAAGAGGAGAAGTTGGAGGAGTTGGAGGAGGAGTTGGAGGAGGAGGAGGGGGAAGAGGGGGAGGAGGAAGAGGGGGATTAGGAGTAGGAGGAGGAGTTGGAGGAGGAGGAGGGGGAAGAGGAGGAGGAGTTGGAGGAGGAGGAGGGGGGAAGAGGAGGAGGAGTTGGAGGAGGAGTTTGAGGAGGAGGAGGAGTTGGAGGAGGAGGAGGGGGAAGAGGAGGAGGAGTTGGAGGAGGAGGAGGGGGAAGAGGAGGAGGAGTTGGAGGAGGAGTTGATGAGATGTTTCACGGTTGGCTTCCTCTACTGTGCTCAGCTGAGGTGGTCTAGCTGTCTAAACCACTGCCTCCAGAATACATGTACCAGTCCCTGTGTGGGTTATAATCCAACCCACTGCTATTCTGGCACAATGTCTCCCCTATCTTTCCTGCCAGGTGAAATAAACATTTGGAGAAATAAAAATGGGGGGAAATTGTAACCCAGAGAGGACCAGCCCCCAAAGACCCAGGGAGATTCTCATTTGGCCAAAGCTCGTTCTATCGTCGACTCCTCCGTCCTCTCTCCTCCGTGACCCGGAAACCGATAAGCGGTGGAGTGGTCGAGGAGAGTGTCAATTAGATAGTAAGCGAACTGAGGAGTGTCCTCACCTCATTGATAGCCTCCTCCCACCGAGGAAGCACAAGACTATCATTCCTGAGTCATTCACGGAAGAGTTCTGAGATCCGCCACACCTCCTTTGAATCAGTTGTTGTTTACTCGGAGGACAAAAGCATGCACATATTTAAAAACAATATCCTACTAAGTACTATATCTATAAAATGTCTAGCACAACGAGCTGCATGTCTTTTACTACTTTATACATTTCATTTGGGATTCCAACCCTGGAAACGTCATGACGCGCCAGTGAAGGAGAGTCTCATTTCATACAAGTTTGTTTACACATTTCCTCTCCTCCCCTCCTCCCCTCGGTTACCTTTGCCCTTTTTCAAAAGGAGGCGAGGAGGATGGAGGAGTTGAGCAAACCAATTGAGAATCTCCCCTAGTCCTGGAGGAGCCTGACAGGTCCCATCAGCTACTCTGCTCTGTGAATCTCCCCTAGTCCTGGAGGAGCCTGACAGGTCCCATCAGCTACTGTGCTCTGTGAATCTCCCCTAGTCCTGGAGGAGCCTGACAGGTCCCATCAGCTACTCTGCTAAGTGAATCTCCCCAAGTCCTGGAGGAGCTTGACAGGTCCCATCAGCTACTCTGCTCTGTGAATCCCCCCTAGTCCTGGAGGAGCCTGACAGGTCCCATCAGCTACTCTGCTAAGTGAATCTCCCCTAGTCCTGGAGGAGCCTGACAGGTCCCATCAGCTACTCTGCTCTGTGAATCTCCCCTAGTCCTGGAGGAGCCTGACAGGTCCCATCAGCTACTCTGCTCTGTGACTCTCCCCTAGTCCTGGAGGAGCCTGACAGGTCCCATCAGCTACTCTGCTCTGTGAATCTCCCCTAGTCCTGGAGGAGCCTGACAGGTCCCATCAGCTACTCTGCTCTGTGAATCCCCCCTAGTCCTGGAGGAGCCTGACAGGTCCCATCAGCCACCCTGCTCTGTGACTCTCCCCTAGTCCTGAAGGAGCCTGACAGGTCCCATCAGCTACTCTGCTCTGTGAATCCCCCCTAGTCCTGGAGGAGCCTGACAGGTCCCATCAGCTACTCTGCTCTGTGAATCTCCCCAAGTCCTGGAGGAGCCTGACAGGTCCCATCAGCCACTCTGCTCTGTGACTCTCCCCTAGTCCTGGAGAAGCCTGACAGGTCCCATCAGCCACTCTGCCCTCCAGGCATCTCAATTCTTCAGAGGGGAGTGACTCAGCCCTCTTATCTGGCCCCATCTCCTGTTTGACTAACTGCCCCCTCAGCCCTCCTGCCTTCCCCTGCTCGTCCTCCTGCACCCCCGGCCCCCCCTTTGCCCCCCCTCTTCTCTCCTGAACCCCTTCATAGCACCACTCTGCCCGTCTGCCCCCCCACCCCTCCCTCCCTCTGCCCTGACACACAACACAGGAAAAAAATAATGGCCCTCCGTTCTAGCCCGCTGAGTCCCAAATGCCACCCTCTTCCCTATTTAGTGCAATACCTTTTCCCTATATACAGTACCAGTCAAAGGTTTGGACACACCTACTCATTCAAGTGTTTTTCTTTATTTTTACTATTTTCTACAGTGTAGAATAATAGTGAAGACATAAAACTCTGAAATAACACATATGGATTCATGTAGTAACACCAAAAAAGTGTTAAACAAATCAAAATATATTTTATATTTTATATTCTTCAATGTAGCCATGATTAACATGTGTAGTGAAAATACGGTGATGATAAACATGTGTAGTGAAGATACTGTGGTGATTAACATGTGTAGTGAGGATAGTGTTGTGATTAACATGTGTAATGAAGATACTGTGGTGATTAACATGTGTAGTGAAAATACTGTGGTGATTAACATGTGTAGTGAAGATATGGTGGTGATCAACATGTGTAGTGAAAATACTGTGGTGATTAACATGTGTAATGAAGATACTGTGGTGATCAACATGTGTAATGAAGATACTGTGGTGATTAACATGTGTAGTGAAAATACTGTGGTGATTAACATGTGTAGTGAAGATACTGTGGTGATTAACATGTGTAGTGAAGATACGGTGGTGATTAACATGTGTAGTGAAAATACTGTAGTGATAAACATGTGTAGTGAAGATACTGTGGTGATTAACATGTGTAGTGAGGATAGTGTTGTGATTAACATGTGTAGTGAAAATACTGTGATGATGAACATGTGTAGTGAAAATACTGTGGTGATCAACATGTGTAATGAAGATACTGTGGTGATTAACATGTGTAGTGAAAATACTGTGATGATGAACATGTGTAGTGAAAATACTGTGATGATTAACATGTGTAGTGAAGATAATGTGGTGATTAACATGCATAGTGAAGATACGGTGGTGATTAACATCTGTAGTGAAGTTACTGTGGTGATTAACATGCATAGTGAAGATATTGTGGTGATTAACATGTGTAGTGAAGTTACTGTGTTGATTAACATTTGTAGTGAAGATACGGTGGTGATGAACATGTGTAGTGAAGATACAGTGGTGATTAACATCTGTAGTGAAGTTACTGTGGTGATTAACATGTGTAGTGAAGATACTGTGGTGATCAACATGTGTAGTGAAGATACGGTGGTGATTAACATCTGTAGTGAAGTTACTGTGGTGATTAACATGTGTAGTGAAGATACTGTGGTGATTAACATGTGTAGTGAAGTTACTGTGTTGATTAACATGTGTAGTGAAGATACGGTGGTGATTAACATGTGTAGTGAAGATACGGTGGTGATGAACATGTGTAGTGAAGATACTGTGGTGATGAACATGTGTAGTGAAGATACTGTGTTGTTTAACATTTGTAGTGAAAATACGGTGGTGATTAACATGTGTAGTGAAGATACGGTGGTGATGAACAAGTGTAGTGAAGACACTGTGGTGATGAACATGTGTAGTGAAAATACGGTGGTGATTAACATGTGTAGTGAAGATACGGTGGTGATTAACATGTGTAGTGAAGATAGGGTGGTGATGAACATGTGTAGTGAAGATACAGACAGACAGATACAGGTGGATTTAGATACAGTGCATTCGGAAAGTATTCAGACCCCCTTGACTTAAAAATAGATAAAAACGTTACAGCCTTATTCTAAAAATGATAGCATTTTTTTCTTATCAATCTACAAACATTACTCCATAATGACAAAGCAAAAACAGTTTTTAGAAATTGTTGCAAATTTATAACCTTAAAAAAACCGGTAATATTACATTTAAATAAGTACTCAGACCCTTTACTCAGTACTTTGTAGAAGCACCCTGGGCAGCGATTACAGCCTCGAGTCTTCTTTGGTATGACGCTACAAGCCTGGCACACCTGTATTTTGGGAGTTTCTCTCATTCTTCTCTGCAGATCCTCTCAAGCTCTGTCAGGTTGGATGGGGAGCGTCACTGCACAGCTATTTTCAGGTCTCTCCAGAGATATTCGATCAGGTTCAAGTCTGGGCTCTGGCTGGGCCACTCAAGGACATACAGAGACTTGTCCCGAAGCCACTCCTGCGTTGTCTTGCCTGTGTGCTTAGGGTTGTTGTCCTGTTGGAAGGTGAACCTTCGCCCCGGTCTGAGGTCCTGAGCGCTCTGGAGCAGGTTTTAATCAAGAATCTCTCTGTACTTTGCCTTGTTCATCTTTCCCTCAATCCTAACTAGTCTCCCAATCCATGCCGCTGAAAAACATCCCCACAGCATGATGCTGCCACCACCATCCTTAACCATAGGGATGGTGCCAGGTTTCCTCCAGATATGACGCTTGGCATTCAGACCAAAGAGTTCAATCTTGGTTTCATCAGACCAAAGAATCTTGTTCTCATAATCTGAAATTATTTTAGTTACCTTTTTGGAAACTCCAAGCAGGCTGTCATGTGCCTTTTACTGAGGAGTGGCTTCCGTCCGGCCATTTTACCATAAATGCCTGATTGGTGGAGTGCTGCAGAGATGGTTGTCCTTCTGGAAGGTTCTGACATTTCCACAGATTAACTCTGGAGCTCTGTCAGAGTGACCATCAGGTTCTTGGTCACCTCCCTGACCAAGGCCCTTCTCCCCGATTGCCCAGTTTGGCCGGGCGGCCAGGTCTAGGAAGAGTCTTGGTGGTTTCATAACTTCTTCCATTTAAGAATGATGGAGGCCACTGTGCTCTTGGGGACCTTCAATGCTACAGAAATATTTTGGTACCCTTCCCCAGATCTGTGCCTAGACACAATCCTGTCTCGGAGCTCTATGGACAATTCCTTTGGCCTCATGGCTTGGTTTTTGCACTGACATGCACTGTCAACTGTGGGACCTTATATAGACAGATGTGTGCCTTTCCAAATCATGTCCAATCAATTGAATTTACCACAGGTGGATTCCAATCAAGTTGTAGAAACATCTCAAAGATGATCAATGGAAACAGGATGCACCTGAGCTCAAGTCTCATAGCAAAGGGTCTGAATACCTATTTTTAATAAATTAGTAAAAATGTCTAAAAACCTGTTTTCGCTTTGTCATTATGGGGTATTGTGCATAGATTGATAAGGAAAACAATGAATTTAATCCATTTTAGAATAAGGCTGTAACGTAACAAAATGTGGAAAAAGGGAAGGGGTCTGAATACTTTCCGAATGCACTGCAGATACCAGCCATGCCACATTAGGGTCAAACCAGAGAATACTGTAGAGATATACAGCCAAATCACATGTTTAATATTGTTATGTAGAGATACATAGTCAAATCACATGTGTAATATTGTTATGTAGTACTATATAGCCAAATCACATGTTTAATATTGTTATGTAGTACTATATAGCCAAATCACATGTTTAATATTGTTATGTAGTACTATATAGCCAAATCACATGTTTAATATTGTTATGTAAAGATATATAGCCAAATCACATGTTTAATATTGTTATGTAGAGATATATAGCCATATCACATGTGTAATATTGTTATGTAGTGATATATAGCCAAATCACATGTTTAATATTGTTATGTAAAGATATATAGCCAAATCACATGTTTAATATTGTTATGTAGAGATATATAGCCAAATCACATGTTTA
>NC_138295.1:87755000-87797500 GCF_965601325.2 Salmo salar
CCTCTTTCTCTCCCCCTTCTATCTCTTTCTCTCTCTCTCTCTCTCTCTCTCCCTCTCTCTCTCTCTCTCTCTCTCTCTCTCTCTCTCTCTCTCTCTCTCTCTCTCTCTGTCTCTCTTTCTCTCCCCCCCTCCATCCACCAGATGTCAGGTTGCATTGCCACATGGACTACAAGCAGCACTCAGCAAACACCACCAGGTGTGCATTCCTCTCTGGGCCTGAGGTGGGAGCCCCTCCTCTGCACCAATAAAAACACACCGTTTCCCCTCTAGGTGCTCCCCTTCACTGGTCTCGGCTGCGTCCCAAATGGAATCCTCTACCCTACATGGTGCACTACTTTTGACTAGTGCACAAAAGTAGTGCACTACAAAGGGGATACGGTGCTGCCATATGGGAGCAGTCCTATGGGCCCTGGTCAAAGTAGTACACTATATAGGGGACACGGTGCTGCCCTATGGGAGCAGTCCTATGTGCCCTGGTCAAAAGTAGTGCACTATATAGGGGACACGGTGCTGCCCTATGGGAGCAGTCCTATGGGCCCTGGTCAAAGTAGTGCACTATATAGGGGATACGGTGCTGCCCTATGGGAGCAGTCCTATGGGCCCTGGTCAAAAGTAGTGCACTATATAGGGGACACGGTGCTGCCCTATGGGAGCAGTCCTATGTGCCCTGGTCAAAAGTAGTACACTATATAGGGAACCAGGCCCCATTTTAGACGCACCCTTGGTCTCACGGGACAGGAGCGAGGCTGTAGACTTAGAATTGGGTTAAGTGCACCACAGTGGACCACTAACCCCTCTGTAACCTGTCAAGTAAACTGGTGAGTCAAGACCAGAGAAAACAACCTGCTTTCTACAAAAAAAAACAATCTGTCTGACAAATCTGTGCTACTTCACAGGGCTGAGATATGGAGCTAGAGAGGCAGGGTGAGATGAAGGGGAGGAGGAGGGAGGAGGAGGAAGGAGGAGGACGGTGGAGGGAGGGAGGGAGGGAGGGAGCTGTAATGGCAGGTCTGCTAGTATACACCTGGTCTATATTCACTCTTTAATCTGAGGAGGAAGAGGAGGGAGGAGGAAGGGACAGAAATGAAAGGCCATGCCTGACACTGATCCCTCATGTCGGACACACCACCCGGGGGCGGGAAAACATTCACCACAAATGAATCACAGACAGACAGACAGACAGACAATTGAACGTAACCACGGCGATGTGATGTGATGCACAATGATGGGCTTCTAGAATGCAGAGTCTACGGTTGCAAAATTCTGGTGACTTTCACAAAATTTGAAGATTACCACAATCAAAAGGGAATAAGCAGGACATCTGGAATCCTCCAACTAGTCTTTCTGGAAAACATTTAGGGAATTTGGGAAAAGTTACAATAATTTTGCAGCCGTACCAAATAAGGCATTAGAGACATCAAGGACAGGGTTAATGACAGGGCTGTATGGTGACCTGGCTGTCATTACACCATGACAGTCCCCCTTCAGATAAAAGGTATTTACCAAGGAGTTGAGATTCACTCTAATTAAATACTCTGGATTACAGTGACACAGTGTAAAACAAGCTGTGTTCAAAGGCCAAGTACCACACAGACACACAACGACAACGGGACAGAAGAACACAGAGGCTGCACCATCTCCTCCTCGCCTTAAAACACCAGGAGCTGATGACTTGACAAGTATGATCCTGAAACGCTACTAAACACACTGTTGCAGAACTTGAGCAGGTTAAGAAATGCCTTATTAGAACTGTAACCATATTAAGACGTTGTATTGACATTCTATTACAACAAGACAAGTGTTTTCTGTTACAAAATGTTCTGTACTGTGAAGTTCTGTCATTACATTTTCTTCATCTTATACATCTTCTTAGTTGTTGTGTTCATACCTAACAAGGCATTTTAGTCTGGAACTTTTACATAAAAAAAAAATCTGAATGACATTTTAATTAATGTGTGTGGAGTTAAAGGCTTTCTGGGCAGCAGCCAGCCTAGTGGTTAAGAGAGTTGGGCCAGTAACTGAAAGCTTGTTGGTTTGAATCCCAGAGCTGACTAGATGAAACATCTACCGATGTGTCCTTCAGCAAGACACTTAACCCTAATTGCTCTTGTAAGTCACTCTGGATAAGAGCGTCTGCTAAATGACTAAAATGTAAAATGGCACAAGAAGATCCATGGTCAATTATCATTACTAAAACAAGGCACTTTATAATTAAGAGCAGCTAATTGGCTGTTTTTCAAGAAGTTGTAACACACACACACCCGTCCTCATTTCCTGTACGACATAGAGGCTGGCATCAAGGGACTCATCAGGGGACGTGCTCCTCCTCTGAACATTATCCTGTCCTATATCTCTGACTGAAACTCAATGCACATCTGGAGAGAGAGAGAGAGAGAGAGAGAGAGAGAGAGAGAGAGAGAGAGAGAGAGAGAGAGAGAGAGAGAGAGAGAAAGAGAGAGAAAGAGAGAGCGAGAGAGAGAGCAGAAATAGAGAGAGAGAGAGCAGAGATAGAGGGCGAGGCCTTTCCTGTTTCCATTGGGGCTAATTATACACCTCTGTAAAGGATGGACTAGTCTATATCTCAGGAAGAACTGCTACAGACAGACAGTGCGAGATCACTACAGCATAACACCATGACAAAATCGCGCGCCGAATACAACAGGTGTAGACCTTACCGTGAAATGCTTACTTACAAGTCCTTAACCAACAATGCAGTTCAAGAAATACATTTACATTTGACATTTTAGTCATTTAGCAGACGCTCTTATCCAGAGCGACTTACAGTAGTGAATGCATACATTTCATAAATTTTTTCGTACTGGTCCCCCGTGGGAATCTAGAGTTAAGAAAATATTTACTAAATAAACTAAAGTAAAAAATAAGTAAAAAAGTAACAAAATAAAATTACTTAGACTTGGTACTCCAGTACAGCTTGCCGTGCGCTAGCAGAGAGAACCGTCTATGACTTGGGTGACTGGAGACTTTGTACATTTTTTGGGCCTTCCTCTGACACCGCCTAGTATATAGGTCCTGGATGGCAGGAAGCTTGGCCCCAGTGATGTACTGGGCTGTACGCACTACCCTCTGTAGCACCTTACGGTCGGATGCCAAGCAGTTGCCATACCAGGCGGTGATGCAACCGGTCAGGATGCTCTCAATGGTGCAGCTGTATAACTTTTTGAGGATCTGAGGACCGACACCAAATAATTTTTGTCTCCTGAGGGGGAAAAGGTGTTTTCGTGCCCTCTTCACGACTGTCTTGGTGTGTTTGGACCGTGATAGATCGTTGGTGATGTGTTGTCGTGTCTCTTCAAGACTGTCTTGGTGTGTTTGGACTGTCTTGGTGTGTTTGGACCGTGATAGATCGTTGGTGATGTGGACACCAAAGACCTTGAAACTCTCGACCCGTTCCACTACAGCCCCGTCGATGTTAATGGGGGCCTGTTCGGCCCTGCCGTTCATATAGTCCACAATCAGCTCCTTTGTCTTGCTCAAAATTGAGGGAGGTTGTTGTCCTGGCACCACACTGCCAGGTCTCTGACCTCCTCCCTATAGGCTGTCTCATCGTTGTATGTGATCAGGCCTACCACTGTTGTGTCATCAGCAAACTTAAAGATGGTGTTGGAGTCGTGCTTGGCCACGCAGTCGTGGGTGAACAGGAAGTACAGGAGGAGACTAAGCACGCACCCATAAGGGGCCCCAGTGTTGAGGATCAGTGTGGCAGATGTGTTGTTTCCTACCTTTACCACCTGGGGGCGGTCCGTCAGGAAGTCCAGGATCCATTTGCTGGGGGAGGTGTTTAGTCCCAGGGTCTTTAGCTTAGTGATGAGCTTTGTGGGCACTATGGTGTTGAATGCTGAGCTGTAGTCAATGAACAGCATTCTCACATAGGTGTTCCATTTGTTCAGGTGGGAAAGGGCAGTGTGGAGTGCGATTGAGATTGCGTGAGTGCTACGGGGCGGTAATAATTTAGGCAGGTTACCTTCGCTTTCTTGGGCACAGGGACTATGGTGGTCTGTTTGAAACATGTCTGTTTGAAACATTACAGACTTACATTTACATTTAAGTCATTTAGCAGACGCTCTTATCCAGAGCGACTTACAAATTGGTGCATTCACCTTATGATATCCAGTGGAACAACCACTTTACAATAGTGCATCTAAATCTTTTAAGGGGGGGGGGGGGGTTAGAAGGATTACTTTATCCTATCCTAGGTATTCCTTAAAGAGGTGGGGTTTCAGGTGTCTCCGGAAGGTGGTGATTGACTCCGCTGTCCTGGCGTCGTGAGGGAGCATGTTCCACCATTGGGGTGCCAGAGCAGCGAACAGTTTTGACTGGGCTGAGCGGGAACTGTGCTTCCTCAGAGGTAGGGGGGCCAGCAGGCCAGAGGTGGATGAACGCAGTGCCCTTGTTTGGGTGTAGGGCCTGATCAGAGCCTGAAGGTATGGAGGTGCCGTTCCCTTCACAGCTCCGTAGGCAATCACCATGGTCTTGTAACTTGGTCAGAGAGAGGTTGAAAATGTTAGTGAAGACACTTACCAGTTGGTTTGCGCATGCTTTCGGTCCACGTCCTGGTAAGCCTGTGGCTTTGTGAATGTTGACCTGTTTAAAGGTCTTGCTCACATCGGCTATGGAGAGCGTGATCACACAGTAGTCCGGAACAGCTGGTGCTCTCATGCATGCTTCAGTGTTGCTTGCCTCAAAGCGAGCATAAAAGGCATTTAGCTTGTCTGGTAGGCTCGCGTCACTTGGCAGCTCGCAGCTGGGTTTCCCTTTGTATTCTGTAAATAGTTTTCAAGTCCTGCCACATCCGACGAGCGTCAGAGCTGGTGTAGTAGGATTCAATTTTAGTCCTGGATTGACGCTTTGCCTGCTTGATGGTTCGTCTGAGGGCATATCGAGATTTCTTATAAGCGTCCGGATTAGTGAAAGCGGCAACTCTAGCCTTTAGCTCAGTGCGGATGTTGCCTGTAATCCATCGACGTCATCTGACCACTTCCGTATTGAGCGAGTCACTGCTTTCGTTTTTGCTTGTAAGCAGGAATCAGGATAGAATTATGGTCAGATATGCTAAATGGAGGACGAGGGAGAGATTTGTATGTCTGTGTGTGGAGCAAAAGTGGTCTAGAGTGTTTTTCCTCTGGTTGCACATGTGACATGCTGGTAGATATTAGGTCAAATAGATTTAAGTTTGCCTGCATTAAATTACCCAGCCACTAGGAGCACCGTTTCTGGATGAGCATTTTCTTGTTTACTTATGGCCTTATACAGCTCGTTGAGTGTGGTCTTAGTGCCAGCATCGGTTTGTGGTGGTAAATAGATGGCTACGAATAATATAGATGAGAACTCTTTTGGTAGATAGTGTGGTCTACAGCTTATCATGAGGTATTCTACCTTAGGCGAGCAATACCTCGAGACTTCTTTAATATTAGACATTGTGCACCAGCAGTTATTGACACACATCCCTGCCCCTCGTCTTACCAGATGTAGCTGCTCTGTCCTGCCCATGCACGGAAAACCCAGCCAGCTCTATAGTATCCATGTCATCGTTCAGCCACGTCTCGGTGAAACATAAGATATTACAGTTTTTAATGTCCTGTTGTTAGGACAGTCTTAATTGTAGATCGTCCAGTTTATTTTCCAATGATTACACGTTGGCCAATAATACGGAGGGTAGTGGTGGTTTACCTACTTGCCGGCTAATTCTCACAAGGCACCCCGCCTTCCTCCCCCTTTTTCTCTGTCTTTTCTTCACGCTGATGACAGGGATTTGGGCCTGGTCTTGACAAAGCAGTATATCCTTCGCGTTGGATTCATTAAAGAAAAAATCTTCGTCCAGTTCGAGGTGAGTAATCACTATTCTGATGTCCAGAAGCTCTTTTCGGTCAAAAGAGAAGGTAGCAGCAACATTATGAACAAAACAAGTAACGAACAATGGGAAAAAACTAACAAAATAGCCCAGTTGGTTATTAGACTGTAAAATGGCAGCCATACCCAGCCATACCCTCCGGCGCCATTAACTCCCTCCCTAACTCCCAAGACACCATGAGACACCATGAGTCCTACATTTGGTGACTTTGACAAGTTCTTAACCCGAGAGAGTTCCCAATATTGGTGGTTAATGTATTAAGAACTAATGTATAAGAAATACATTGGAGGGAACACAGTTCAGGAGTCAAATGATGCGGTTTCAGAGATGTTTGTCTTTCAGCTCAGATGGAGCTTCAGGAAGACTTCAAGTCTATCACACAACCACACTCAGAGACTATACAGTACCATTAGGAAGACTTCAAGTCTATCACAGCCAAACTCAGAGACTATACAGTACCATTAGGAAGACTTCAAGTCTATCACACAACCACACTCAGAGACTATACAGTACCATTAGGAAGACTTCAAGTCTATCACACAACCACACTCAGAGACTATACAGTACCATTAGGAAGACTTCAAGTCTATCACACAACCACACTCAGAGACTATACAGTACCATTAGGAAGACTTCAAGTCTATCACAACCAAACTCAGAGACTATACAGTACCATTAGGAAGACTTCAAGTCTATCACAGCCAAACTCAGAGACTATACAGTACCATTAGGAAGACTTCAAGTCTATCACACAGCCAAACTCAGAGACTATACAGTACCATTAGGAAGACTTCAAGTCTATCACACAGCCAAACTCAGAGACTATACAGTACCATTAGGAAGACTTCAAGTCTATCACACAACCACACTCAGAGACTATACAGTACCATTAGGAAGACTTCAAGTCTATCACAACCAAACTCAGAGACTATACAGTACCATTAGGAAGACTTCAAGTCTATCACACAACCACACTCAGAGACTATACAGTACCATTAGGAAGACTTCAAGTCTATCACACAGCCAAACTCAGAGACTATACAGTACCATTAGGAAGACTTCAAGTCTATCACAACCAAACTCAGAGACTATACAGTACCATTAGGAAGACTTCAAGTCTATCACAGCCAAACTCAGAGACTATACAGTACCATTAGGAAGACTTCAAGTCTATCACAGCCAAACTCAGAGACTATACAGTACCATTAGGAAGACTTCAAGTCTATCACACAGCCAAACTCAGAGACTATACAGTACCATTAGGAAGACTTCAAGTCTATCACAACCAAACTCAGAGACTATACAGTACCATTAGGAAGACTTCAAGTCTATCACAACCAAACTCAGAGACTATACAGTACCATTAGGAAGACTTCAAGTCTATCACAGCCAAACTCAGAGACTATACAGTACCATTAGGAAGACTTCAAGTCTATCACAACCAAACTCAGAGACTATACAGTACCATTAGGAAGACTTCAAGTCTATCACAGCCAAACTCAGAGACTATACAGTACCATTAGGAAGACTTCAAGTCTATCACAGCCAAACTCAGAGACTATACAGTACCATTAGGAAGACTTCAAGTCTATCACACAACCACACTCAGAGACTATACAGTACCATTAGGAAGACTTCAAGTCTATCACAGCCAAACTCAGAGACTATACAGTACCATTAGGAAGACTTCAAGTCTATCACAGCCAAACTCAGAGACTATACAGTACCATTAGGAAGACTTCAAGTCTATCACAGCCAAACTCAGAGACTATACAGTACCATTAGGAAGACTTCAAGTCTATCACACAACCAAACTCAGAGACTATACAGTACCATTAGGAAGACTTCAAGTCTATCACACAGCCACACTCAGAGACTATACAGTACCATTAGGAAGACTTCAAGTCTATCACAGCCAAACTCAGAGACTATACAGTACCATTAGGAAGACTTCAAGTCTATCACACAGCCAAACTCAGAGACTATACAGTACCATTAGGAAGACTTCAAGTCTATCACAACCAAACTCAGAGACTATACAGTACCATTAGGAAGACTTCAAGTCTATCACAACCAAACTCAGAGACTATACAGTACCATTAGGAAGACTTCAAGTCTATCACAGCCAAACTCAGAGACTATACAGTACCATTAGGAAGACTTCAAGTCTATCACACAACCACACTCAGAGACTATACAGTACCATTAGGAAGACTTCAAGTCTATCACAGCCAAACTCAGAGACTATACAGTACCATTAGGAAGACTTCAAGTCTATCACACAACCACACTCAGAGACTATACAGTACCATTAGGAAGACTTCAAGTCTATCACAGCCAAACTCAGAGACTATACAGTACCATTAGGAAGACTTCAAGTCTATCACACAGCCAAACTCAGAGACTATACAGTACCATTAGGAAGACTTCAAGTCTATCACACAACCACACTCAGAGACTATACAGTACCATTAGGAAGACTTCAAGTCTATCACAACCAAACTCAGAGACTATACAGTACCATTAGGAAGACTTCAAGTCTATCACACAACCACACTCAGAGACTATACAGTACCATTAGGAAGACTTCAAGTCTATCACAACCAAACTCAGAGACTATACAGTACCATTAGGAAGACTTCAAGTCTATCACACAACCACACTCAGAGACTATACAGTACCATTAGGAAGACTTCAAGTCTATCACAGCCAAACTCAGAGACTATACAGTACCATTAGGAAGACTTCAAGTCTATCACAGCCACACTCAGAGACTATACAGTACCATTAGGAAGACTTCAAGTCTATCACAGCCACACTCAGAGACTATACAGTACCATTAGGAAGACTTCAAGTCTATCACAACCAAACTCAGAGACTATACAGTACCATTAGGAAGACTTCAAGTCTATCACACAGCCAAACTCAGAGACTATACAGTACCATTAGGAAGACTTCAAGTCTATCACACAGCCAAACTCAGAGACTATACAGTACCATTAGGAAGACTTCAAGTCTATCACAGCCAAACTCAGAGACTATACAGTACCATTAGGAAGACTTCAAGTCTATCACAGCCAAACTCAGAGACTATACAGTACCATTAGGAAGACTTCAAGTCTATCACACAACCACACTCAGAGACTATACAGTACCATTAGGAAGACTTCAAGTCTATCACAACCAAACTCAGAGACTATACAGTACCATTAGGAAGACTTCAAGTCTATCACAACCACACTCAGAGACTATACAGTACCATTAGGAAGACTTCAAGTCTATCACACAGCCACACTCAGAGACTATACAGTACCATTAGGAAGACTTCAAGTCTATCACACAGCCAAACTCAGAGACTATACAGTACCATTAGGAAGACTTCAAGTCTATCACAACCAAACTCAGAGACTATACAGTACCATTAGGAAGACTTCAAGTCTATCACAACCAAACTCAGAGACTATACAGTACCATTAGGAAGACTTCAAGTCTATCACAACCAAACTCAGAGACTATACAGTACCATTAGGAAGACTTCAAGTCTATCACAACCAAACTCAGAGACTATACAGTACCATTAGGAAGACTTCAAGTCTATCACAACCAAACTCAGAGACTATACAGTACCATTAGGAAGACTTCAAGTCTATCACAACCAAACTCAGAGACTATACAGTACCATTAGGAAGACTTCAAGTCTATCACAGCCAAACTCAGAGACTATACAGTACCATTAGGAAGACTTCAAGTCTATCACAGCCAAACTCAGAGACTATACAGTACCATTAGGAAGACTTCAAGTCTATCACAGCCAAACTCAGAGACTATACAGTACCATTAGGAAGACTTCAAGTCTATCACAACCAAACTCAGAGACTATACAGTACCATTAGGAAGACTTCAAGTCTATCACACAGCCAAACTCAGAGACTATACAGTACCATTAGGAAGACTTCAAGTCTATCACAACCAAACTCAGAGACTATACAGTACCATTAGGAAGACTTCAAGTCTATCACAGCCAAACTCAGAGACTATACAGTACCATTAGGAAGACTTCAAGTCTATCACACAGCCAAACTCAGAGACTATACAGTACCATTAGGAAGACTTCAAGTCTATCACACAGCCAAACTCAGAGACTATACAGTACCATTAGGAAGACTTCAAGTCTATCACAGCCAAACTCAGAGACTATACAGTACCATTAGGAAGACTTCAAGTCTATCACAGCCAAACTCAGAGACTATACAGTACCATTAGGAAGACTTCAAGTCTATCACAGCCAAACTCAGAGACTATACAGTACCATTAGGAAGACTTCAAGTCTATCACAGCCAAACTCAGAGACTATACAGTACCATTAGGAAGACTTCAAGTCTATCACAACCAAACTCAGAGACTATACAGTACCATTAGGAAGACTTCAAGTCTATCACAACCAAACTCAGAGACTATACAGTACCATTAGGAAGACTTCAAGTCTATCACAACCAAACTCAGAGACTATACAGTACCATTAGGAAGACTTCAAGTCTATCACAGCCAAACTCAGAGACTATACAGTACCATTAGGAAGACTTCAAGTCTATCACACAACCACACTCAGAGACTATACAGTACCATTAGGAAGACTTCAAGTCTATCACAGCCACACTCAGAGACTATACAGTACCATTAGGAAGACTTCAAGTCTATCACACAACCACACTCAGAGACTATACAGTACCATTAGGAAGACTTCAAGTCTATCACAACCAAACTCAGAGACTATACAGTACCATTAGGAAGACTTCAAGTCTATCACACAACCACACTCAGAGACTATACAGTACCATTAGGAAGACTTCAAGTCTATCACACAACCACACTCAGAGACTATACAGTACCATTAGGAAGACTTCAAGTCTATCACAGCCACACTCAGAGACTATACAGTACCATTAGGAAGACTTCAAGTCTATCACACAACCACACTCAGAGACTATACAGTACCATTAGGAAGACTTCAAGTCTATCACAGCCAAACTCAGAGACTATACAGTACCATTAGGAAGACTTCAAGTCTATCACACAACCACACTCAGAGACTATACAGTACCATTAGGAAGACTTCAAGTCTATCACAGCCAAACTCAGAGACTATACAGTACCATTAGGAAGACTTCAAGTCTATCACACAACCACACTCAGAGACTATACAGTACCATTAGGAAGACTTCAAGTCTATCACAACCAAACTCAGAGACTATACAGTACCATTAGGAAGACTTCAAGTCTATCACAGCCAAACTCAGAGACTATACAGTACCATTAGGAAGACTTCAAGTCTATCACAACCAAACTCAGAGACTATACAGTACCATTAGGAAGACTTCAAGTCTATCACAGCCAAACTCAGAGACTATACAGTACCATTAGGAAGACTTCAAGTCTATCACACAGCCAAACTCAGAGACTATACAGTACCATTAGGAAGACTTCAAGTCTATCACACAGCCAAACTCAGAGACTATACAGTACCATTAGGAAGACTTCAAGTCTATCACAACCAAACTCAGAGACTATACAGTACCATTAGGAAGACTTCAAGTCTATCACACAGCCACACTCAGAGACTATACAGTACCATTAGGAAGACTTCAAGTCTATCACAGCCAAACTCAGAGACTATACAGTACCATTAGGAAGACTTCAAGTCTATCACAGCCAAACTCAGAGACTATACAGTACCATTAGGAAGACTTCAAGTCTATCACACAACCACACTCAGAGACTATACAGTACCATTAGGAAGACTTCAAGTCTATCACAGCCAAACTCAGAGACTATACAGTACCATTAGGAAGACTTCAAGTCTATCACACAACCACACTCAGAGACTATACAGTACCATTAGGAAGACTTCAAGTCTATCACAGCCAAACTCAGAGACTATACAGTACCATTAGGAAGACTTCAAGTCTATCACAGCCAAACTCAGAGACTATACAGTACCATTAGGAAGACTTCAAGTCTATCACAGCCAAACTCAGAGACTATACAGTACCATTAGGAAGACTTCAAGTCTATCACAGCCAAACTCAGAGACTATACAGTACCATTAGGAAGACTTCAAGTCTATCACAGCCAAACTCAGAGACTATACAGTACCATTAGGAAGACTTCAAGTCTATCACAACCAAACTCAGAGACTATACAGTACCATTAGGAAGACTTCAAGTCTATCACAACCAAACTCAGAGACTATACAGTACCATTAGGAAGACTTCAAGTCTATCACACAACCACACTCAGAGACTATACAGTACCATTAGGAAGACTTCAAGTCTATCACAGCCAAACTCAGAGACTATACAGTACCATTAGGAAGACTTCAAGTCTATCACAGCCAAACTCAGAGACTATACAGTACCATTAGGAAGACTTCAAGTCTATCACAACCAAACTCAGAGACTATACAGTACCATTAGGAAGACTTCAAGTCTATCACAGCCAAACTCAGAGACTATACAGTACCATTAGGAAGACTTCAAGTCTATCACAACCAAACTCAGAGACTATACAGTACCATTAGGAAGACTTCAAGTCTATCACAACCAAACTCAGAGACTATACAGTACCATTAGGAAGACTTCAAGTCTATCACAACCAAACTCAGAGACTATACAGTACCATTAGGAAGACTTCAAGTCTATCACACAACCACACTCAGAGACTATACAGTACCATTAGGAAGACTTCAAGTCTATCACAACCAAACTCAGAGACTATACAGTACCATTAGGAAGACTTCAAGTCTATCACACAACCACACTCAGAGACTATACAGTACCATTAGGAAGACTTCAAGTCTATCACAACCAAACTCAGAGACTATACAGTACCATTAGGAAGACTTCAAGTCTATCACAGCCAAACTCAGAGACTATACAGTACCATTAGGAAGACTTCAAGTCTATCACAGCCAAACTCAGAGACTATACAGTACCATTAGGAAGACTTCAAGTCTATCACACAACCAAACTCAGAGACTATACAGTACCATTAGGAAGACTTCAAGTCTATCACAGCCACACTCAGAGACTATACAGTACCATTAGGAAGACTTCAAGTCTATCACAGCCAAACTCAGAGACTATACAGTACCATTAGGAAGACTTCAAGTCTATCACAGCCAAACTCAGAGACTATACAGTACCATTAGGAAGACTTCAAGTCTATCACACAACCACACTCAGAGACTATACAGTACCATTAGGAAGACTTCAAGTCTATCACAGCCAAACTCAGAGACTATACAGTACCATTAGGAAGACTTCAAGTCTATCACAACCAAACTCAGAGACTATACAGTACCATTAGGAAGACTTCAAGTCTATCACAGCCAAACTCAGAGACTATACAGTACCATTAGGAAGACTTGAAGTCTATCACAACCAAACTCAGAGACTATACAGTACCATTAGGAAGACTTCAAGTCTATCACACAGCCAAACTCAGAGACTATACAGTACCATTAGGAAGACTTCAAGTCTATCACACAACCACACTCAGAGACTATACAGTACCATTAGGAAGACTTCAAGTCTATCACAGCCAAACTCAGAGACTATACAGTACCATTAGGAAGACTTCAAGTCTATCACACAACCACACTCAGAGACTATACAGTACCATTAGGAAGACTTCAAGTCTATCACAGCCAAACTCAGAGACTATACAGTACCATTAGGAAGACTTCAAGTCTATCACAGCCAAACTCAGAGACTATACAGTACCATTAGGAAGACTTCAAGTCTATCACAACCAAACTCAGAGACTATACAGTACCATTAGGAAGACTTCAAGTCTATCACAACCAAACTCAGAGACTATACAGTACCATTAGGAAGACTTCAAGTCTATCACAGCCAAACTCAGAGACTATACAGTACCATTAGGAAGACTTCAAGTCTATCACACAGCCAAACTCAGAGACTATACAGTACCATTAGGAAGACTTCAAGTCTATCACAGCCAAACTCAGAGACTATACAGTACCATTAGGAAGACTTCAAGTCTATCACAACCAAACTCAGAGACTATACAGTACCATTAGGAAGACTTCAAGTCTATCACAGCCAAACTCAGAGACTATACAGTACCATTAGGAAGACTTCAAGTCTATCACAACCAAACTCAGAGACTATACAGTACCATTAGGAAGACTTCAAGTCTATCACACAGCCACACTCAGAGACTATACAGTACCATTAGGAAGAGTTCAAGTCTATCACACAACCAAACTCAGAGACTATACAGTACCATTAGGAAGACTTCAAGTCTATCACACAACCACACTCAGAGACTATACAGTACCATTAGGAAGACTTCAAGTCTATCACAGCCAAACTCAGAGACTATACAGTACCATTAGGAAGACTTGAAGTCTATCACAGCCAAACTCAGAGACTATACAGTACCATTAGGAAGACTTCAAGTCTATCACACAACCACACTCAGAGACTATACAGTACCATTAGGAAGACTTCAAGTCTATCACACAACCACACTCAGAGACTATACAGTACCATTAGGAAGACTTCAAGTCTATCACACAACCAAACTCAGAGACTATACAGTACCATTAGGAAGACTTCAAGTCTATCACAACCAAACTCAGAGACTATACAGTACCATTAGGAAGACTTCAAGTCTATCACAACCAAACTCAGAGACTATACAGTACCATTAGGAAGACTTCAAGTCTATCACAACCAAACTCAGAGACTATACAGTACCATTAGGAAGACTTCAAGTCTATCACAGCCAAACTCAGAGACTATACAGTACCATTAGGAAGACTTCAAGTCTATCACAACCAAACTCAGAGACTATACAGTACCATTAGGAAGACTTCAAGTCTATCACACAGCCAAACTCAGAGACTATACAGTACCATTAGGAAGACTTCAAGTCTATCACAGCCAAACTCAGAGACTATACAGTACCATTAGGAAGACTTCAAGTCTATCACAACCACACTCAGAGACTATACAGTACCATTAGGAAGACTTCAAGTCTATCACAGCCAAACTCAGAGACTATACAGTACCATTAGGAAGACTTCAAGTCTATCACAACCAAACTCAGAGACTATACAGTACCATTAGGAAGACTTCAAGTCTATCACACAGCCAAACTCAGAGACTATACAGTACCATTAGGAAGACTTCAAGTCTATCACAACCAAACTCAGAGACTATACAGTACCATTAGGAAGACTTCAAGTCTATCACAACCAAACTCAGAGACTATACAGTACCATTAGGAAGACTTCAAGTCTATCACAGCCAAACTCAGAGACTATACAGTACCATTAGGAAGACTTCAAGTCTATCACACAGCCAAACTCAGAGACTATACAGTACCATTAGGAAGACTTCAAGTCTATCACAACCAAACTCAGAGACTATACAGTACCATTAGGAAGACTTCAAGTCTATCACAACCAAACTCAGAGACTATACAGTACCATTAGGAAGACTTCAAGTCTATCACAGCCAAACTCAGAGACTATACAGTACCATTAGGAAGACTTCAAGTCTATCACACAAAAAATAATCAAAAAGAATCCATTTTGTCACTACTTGACCATGGTTCAAATTGTCTGACAGCTGAGTGTGTTGCTACATGAATAATTTGTTTAGTTTTGAGCTTGAAGAGCGACTGTTCTTCTTCTAAACTAGGTTGTTTATGAGAGTAGACTTTATCAGTATAATGGCTCCTTCCTGTTTGTAGACAGATTCCTGGAATGATCTGTGTTTTCAAAGCTTTTGAGTCTGGAACAAATGTCTCTTATAACCAGAGAGAGATACATTCCTGCTAAACAGCATGGGATCCATGACAGTCCCTACGGCATGGATAACAGAACTACTGATGGCAGAAGAGAAAACATGTGGACTGGGTCCTAAATGGCACCTTTCTCAGCCTGAACCCAATGGCCGGTTTGGGCCTTAACGTGCTGTGTCTGCACACCTTTTTAACCTACTACATTTCACTCTCAACCACAGCAGCTATAGACACTAGTCGTGCTAGGCTTCCAACATTGGCTGGGCCAGAGAAATGTGTGGCTATGATGAAACCTATTTTTCTGATGATTGAAATGTATCACATTGCGATACGTATAGGCTGCAGCGCACTGAGGAGAATGATGATCCACAAGACCTGTATCAGAACCATCCCATAATAGACTGCAGTGTACTGAGGAGAATGATGATCCACAAGACCTGTATCAGAACCATCCCATAATAGGCTGCAGCGCACTGAGGAGAATGATGATCCACAAGACCTGTATCAGAACCATCCCATAATAGGCTGCAGTGTACTGAGGAGAATGATGATCCACAAGACCTGTATCAGAACCATCCCATAATAGGCTGCAGTGTACTGAGGAGAATGATGATCCACAAGACCTGTATCAGAACCATCCCATAATAGACTGCAGTGTACTGAGGAGAATGATGATCCACAAGACCTGTATCAGAACCATCCCATAATAGGCTGCAGCGCACTGAGGAGAATGATGATCCACAAGACCTGTATCAGAACCATCCCATAATAGGCTGCAGCGCACTGAGGAGAATGATGATCCACAAGACCTGTATCAGAACCATCCCATAATAGGCTGCAGCGCACTGAGGAGAATGATGATCCACAAGACCTGTATCAGAACCATCCCATAATAGACTGCAGCGCACTGAGGAGAATGATGATCCACAAGACCTGTATCAGAACCATCCCATAATAGACTGCAGCGTACTGAGGAGAATGATGATCCACAAGACCTGTATCAGAACCATCCCATAATAGACTGCAGTGTACTGAGGAGAATGATGATCCACAAGACCTGTATCAGAACCATCCCATAATAGGCTGCAGTGTACTGAGGAGAATGATGATCCACAAGACCTGTATCAGAACCATCCCATAATAGACTGCAGTGTACTGAGGAGAATGATGATCCACAAGACCTGTATCAGAACCATCCCATAATAGACTGCAGTGTACTGAGGAGAATGATGATCCACAAGACCTGTATCAGAACCATCCCATAATAGGCTGCAGCGCACTGAGGAGAATGATGATCCACAAGACCTGTATCAGAACCATCCCTTAATAGACTGCAGTGTACTGAGGAGAATGATGATCCACAAGACCTGTATCAGAACCATCCCATAATAGGCTGCAGCGCACTGAGGAGAATGATGATCCACAAGACCTGTATCAGAACCATCCCATATTCCAATGTTAATGCCGATACATCCCAACAAAATACACCTATGACTACCCTGCTAATGTGCTTTGTTGGACCTGTCGAAAGTAGACCCGTAACTGATCCAAATGTTTTCCTGAATCAAACACCCATTCAAAATACACAGGGCTTTTGATCAAATATTCAAATGGATGTTTAGCAGAAAATCAAGTTATTTATTTAATGTTTAATCATTCAAGGCTCCCTTTGTTATTTTTAAAAGACTTGATTGTATTTAAAGGCATGAATGTCTAGTATGCTGTGTAATGACATGAATGCCTCGTATGCTGTGTAATGACATGAATGCCTCGTATGCTGTGTAATGACATGAATACGTCGTATGCTGTGTAATGACATGAATGCCTCGTATGCTGTGTAATGACATGAATACTTCGTATGCTGTGTAATGACATGAATACCTCGTATGCTGTGTAATGACATGAATGCCTCGTATGCTGTGTAATGACATGAATACCTCGTATGCTGTGTAATGACATGAATACCTCGTATGCTGTGTAATGACATGAATGCCTCGTATGCTGTGTAATGACATGAATACGTCGTATGCTGTGTAATGACATGAATGCCTCGTATGCTGTGTAATGACATGAATACTTCGTATGCTGTGTAATGACATGAATACCTCGTATGCTGTGTAATGACATGAATGCCTCGTATGCTGTGTAATGACATGAATACCTCGTATGCTGTGTAATGACATGAATACCTCGTATGCTGTGTAATGACATGAATACCTCGTATGCTGTGTAATGACACAAATGCCTCATATGCTGTGTAATGACATGAATGCCTTGTATGCTGTGTAATGACATGAATGCCTCATATGCTGTGTAATGACATGAATGCCTCGTATGCTGTGTAATGACATGAATACCTCGTATGCTGTGTAATGACATGAATACCTCGTATGCTGTGTAATGACATGAATACCTCGTATGCTGTGTAATGACACAAATGCCTCATATGCTGTGTAATGACATGAATGCCTCGTATGCTGTGTAATGACATGAATACCTCGTATGCTACTAGGAGAGTGAAGAGCAACATAAGGTAGGCAGTAGGACAGGTTACTAGGAGAGTGAAGAGCTACATAAGGTAGGCAGTAGGACAGGCTACTAGGAGAGTGAAGAGCTACATAAGGTAGGCAGTAGGACAGGTTACTAGGAGAGTGAAGAGCTACATAAGGTAGGCAGTAGGACAGGTTACTAGGAGAGTGAAGAGCTACATAAGGTAGGCAGTAGGACAGGCTACTAGGAGAGTGAAGAGCTACATAAGGTAGGCAGTAGGACAGGTGGTCCAGTGAGATGTCAAAGCTTTGTCTTATACGGTAAACAGGAAGAGAGAGACAGAGAACAGACAGAAACAGGAAGAGGGAGACAGAGAACAGACAGAAACAGGAAGAGGGAGACAGAGAACAGACAGAAACAGGAAGAGAGAGACAGAGAACAGACAGAAACAGGAAGAGAGAGACAGAGAACAGACAGAAACAGGAAGAGAGAGACAGAGAACAGACAGAAACAGGAAGAGAGAGACAGAGAACAGACAGAAACAGAAAGAGAGAGACAGAGAACAGACAGAAACAGGAAGAGGGAGACAGAGAACAGACAGAAACAGGAAGAGAGAGACAGAGAACAGACAGAAACAGGAAGAGAGAGACAGAGAACAGACAGAAACAGAAAGAGAGAGACAGAGAACAGACAGAAACAGGAAGAGAGAGACAGAGAACAGACAGAAACAGGAAGAGAGAGACAGAGAACAGACAGAAACAGGAAGAGAGAGACAGAGAACAGACAGAAACAGGAAGAGAGAGACAGAGAACAGACAGAAACAGGAAGAGAGAGACAGAGAACAGACAGAAACAGGAAGAGAGACAGAGAACAGACAGAAACAGGAAGAGAGAGACAGAGAACAGACAGAAACAGGAAGAGAGAGACAGAGAACAGACAGAAACAGGAAGAGAGAGACAGAGAACAGACAGAAACAGAAAGAGAGAGACAGAGAACAGACAGAAACAGGAAGAGAGAGACAGAGAACAGACAGAAACA
This sequence comes from Salmo salar, assembly GCF_965601325.2. Taxonomy (NCBI): domain Eukaryota; kingdom Metazoa; phylum Chordata; class Actinopteri; order Salmoniformes; family Salmonidae; genus Salmo; species Salmo salar. The sequence goes on from NC_138295.1 coordinate 87,774,232, forward strand.
GGAAGAGAGAGACAGAGAACAGACAGAAACAGGAAGAGGGAGACAGAGAACAGACAGAAACAGGAAGAGGGAGACAGAGAACAGACAGAAACAGGAAGAGAGAGACAGAGAACAGACAGAAACAGGAAGAGAGAGACAGAGAACAGACAGAAACAGGAAGAGGGAGACAGAGAACAGACAGAAACAGGAAGAGAGAGACAGAGAACAGACAGAAACAGGAAAAGAGAGACAGAGAACAGACAGAAACAGGAAGAGAGAGACAGAGAACAGACAGAAACAGGAAGAGAGAGACAGAGAACAGACAGAAACAGGAAGAGAGAGACAGAGAACAGACAGAAACAGAAACAGGAAGAGAGAGACAGAGAACAGACAGAAACAGGAAGAGAGAGACAGAGAACAGACAGAAACAGGAAGAGAGAGACAGAGAACAGACAGAAAGTGAAGAAGTGTGGGATATTAATAAGGAGTCTGACAGATATGATTTGAAAGCAGCTTTCAGTCTGTCTATTAGTATGCAGGAGAGGGAAGAGGAGTGGGGGGAGAGAGACAGAGAGAGAGAGAGAGAGAGAGAGAGAGAGAGAGAGAGAGACAGAGAGAGAGAGAGACAGAGAGATAGAGACAGAGAAAGAGAGAGAGAGACAGAGACAGAGAAAGAGAGAGAAAGCGAGAGACAGAGTGAGAGAGAGAGACAGAGATAGAGAGAGAGACAGAGAAAGAAAGAGAGAGAAAGACAGAGAGACAGAGAAAGAGAGAGAAAGCGAGAGACAGAGTGAGAGAGAGAAAGAGTGTACATCGCTAGGCAACCCCACAGTGGTCTGGTCTGCATGTGGACTGTAACTGTTTGGGTGGCTCTTTGTAATCACACTAATTGTTTTAATTGCTCACAAACATTTTGGGGGAGTGGTGGTCCAAAGTACATGTTTAAATTGAATTAAAAGTTGAAAAGATTGAACCGTATTCTGTGTGCTAAACACAGAGCAGCAGACTAGATGATTATGGTAAAGTCCCAAATAGCACCCTATTCCCTATAGGCTTCTGGTCAAAAGTAGCTCACTATATAGGGAATAGCAGGCCATTTGGGACGAACCCCTATGACATTGAGCAACCATCCTGAAAATATAGAGACTATAGCCCGGTGGGTTTAACAGCCCTAATAAATGACTGATCAAGAGGTGGTCCAGTGAAATGTCAAAGCTTTGTCTTCTACGGTTAAACAGCTGTCATAAACTATGTACATTGGTGGTATTCACACCAGACCCAGAGAACTAGGGTTCACTTCCAAATAGAGGAACCATCTACCTGCAGTAAGGGAACACACACCGCACCGAATGTCCATCTGCCAGTCATCTGCAGTTCGTTCGCCGTTCGTTCGCCGCAGCGGGTTTTAGGGATCACCCACTCGCTGTTGGGCGTCTGACTGACGTCATTTTCGCGTGATTGTACATCTGCTGCACTCGGTTTCACAATTATGGCACTCTGTTGTACTCTCAGCCAGCAAACACTACCAGTGTGGCCATACCCTTCAGATAGTACACTAGTCTGTAACTCTGCAGTCTTCCCTTCCATACCCTTCAGATAGTACACTAGTCTCTAACTCTGCAGACTTCCCTTCCATACCCTTCAGATAGTACACTAGTCTGTAACTCTGCAGTCTTCCCTTCCATACCCTTCAGATAGTACACTAGTCTGTAACTCTGCAGACTTCCCTTCCATACCCTTCAGATAGTACACTAGTCTCTAACTCTGCAGTCTTCCCTTCCATACCCTTCAGATAGTACACTAGTCTCTAACTCTGCAGTCTTCCCTTCCATACCCTTCAGATAGTACACTAGTCTCTAACTCTGCAGTCTTCCCTTCCATACCCTTCAGATAGTACACTAGTCTGTAACTCTGCAGTCTTCCCTTCCATACCCTTCAGATAGTACACTAGTCTCTAACTCTGCAGTCTTCCCTTCCATACCCTTCAGATAGTACACTAGTCTCTAACTCTGCAGACTTCCCTTCCATACCCTTCAGATAGTACACTAGTCTCTAACTCTGCAGTCTTCCCTTCCATACCCTTCAGATAGTACACTAGTCTGTAACTCTGCAGACTTCCCTTCCATACCCTTCAGATAGTACACTAGTCTCTAACTCTGCAGTCTTCCCTTCCATACCCTTCAGATAGTACACTAGTCTCTAACTCTGCAGTCTTCCCTTCCATACCCTTCAGATAGTACACTAGTCTCTAACTCTGCAGACTTCCCTTCCATACCCTTCAGATAGTACACTAGTCTGTAACTCTGCAGTCTTCCCTTCCATACCCTTCAGATAGTACACTAGTCTCTAACTCTGCAGACTTCCCTTCCATACCCTTCAGATAGTACACTAGTCTGTAACTCTGCAGACTTCCCTTCCATACCCTTCAGATAGTACACTAGTCTCTAACTCTGCAGACTTCCCTTCCATACCCTTCAGATAGTACACTAGTCTCTAACTCTGCAGACTTCCCTTCCATACCCTTCAGATAGTACACTAGTCTCTAACTCTGCAGACTTCCCTTCCATACCTTTTGGCTTGTGAACATGTAGTCCTCAATGTAATTTTAGTATCCATATTTATAGAGGCAAATACTACCAGATAAACCCTTTCTTTCAAACCTCTTGTTGGCAAGTTGTTGCTAACACAAGATAGATAACACAAACATGCTATGCTCCGTATTGATGTGCAGTTACGAGAGCGGTCAAACTGGCTGGCCACAGGGGTCGACCATCCCCCATGACCCACTGCTCTACACCCTGCCAATCAGACAGCAGAGCTCTAAACCCTGCCAATCAGACAGCAGAGCTCTAAACCGTGTCAATCAGACAGCAGTGCTCTAAACCCTGTCAATTTGACAGCAGAGCTCTAAACCCTGTTAATCAGACAGCAGAGCTCTAAACCCTGTCAATCAAACAGCAGAGCTTTAAACCCTGTCTATCAGACAGCAGAGCTCTAAACCCTGTCAATTAGACAGCAGAGCTCTAAACCCTGTCAATTAGACAGAGCTCTAAACCCTGTCTATCAGACAGCAGAGCTCTAAACCCTGTCAATCAGACAGCAGAGCTCTAAACCCTGTCAATCAGACAGCACAGCTCTACACCCTGTCAATCAGACAGCAGAGCTCTAAACCCTGTCAATCAGACAGCAGAGCTCTAAACCCTGTCAATCAGACATCAGTGCTCCAAACCCTGTTAATCAGACAGCAGAGCTTTAAACCATGTCAATCAGACAGCAGAGCTCTCATCCCTCTCAATCAGAGAGCAGCGCTCTCATCCCTGTCAATTAGACAGCAGAGCTCTCATCCCTGTCAATCAGACAGCAGAGCTCTAAACCCTGTCAATCAGACAGCAGAGCTTTAAACCCTGTCAATGAGACAGCAGAGCTCTAAACCCTGTCAATCAGACAGCAGAGCTTTAAACCCTGTCAATGAGACAGCAGTGCTCTAAACTGTGTCAATCAGACAGCAGAGCTTTAAACCCTGTCAATCAGACAGCAGAGCTTTAAACCCTGTCAATTAGACAGCAGAGCTCTAAACCCTGTCAATCAGACAGCAGAGCTTTAAACCCTGTCAATCAGACAGCAGAGCTCTAAACCCTGTCAATCAGACAGCAGAGCTCTAAACCCTGTCAATCAGACAGCACAGCTCTACACCCTGTCAATCAGACAGCAGAGCTCTAAACCCTGTCAATCAGACAGCAGAGCTCTAAACCCTGTCAATCAGACAGCAGAGCTTTAAACCCTGTCAATCAGACAGCAGAGCTCTAAACCCTGTCAATCAGACAGCAGAGCTCTAAACCCTGTCAATCAGACAGCACAGCTCTCATCCCTCTCAATCAGAGAGCAGCGCTCTCATCCCTGTCAATTAGACAGCAGAGCTCTCATCCCTGTCAATCAGACAGCAGAGCTCTAAACCCTGTCAATCAGACAGCAGAGCTTTAAACCCTGTCAATGAGACAGCAGTGCTCTAAACTGTGTCAATCAGACAGCAGAGCTCTAAACCCTGTCAATCAGACAGCAGAGCTTTAAACCCTGTCAATGAGACAGCAGAGCTCTAAACCCTGTCAATCAGACAGCAGAGCTTTAAACCCTGTCAATGAGACAGCAGTGCTCTAAACTGTGTCAATCAGACAGCAGAGCTTTAAACCCTGTCAATCAGACAGCACAGCTCTACACCCTGTCAATCAGACAGCAGAGCTCTAAACCCTGTCAATCAGACAGCAGAGCTCTAAACCCTGTCAATCAGACAGCAGAGCTCTAAACCCTGTCAATCAGACAGCAGAGCTCTAAACCCTGTCAATCAGACAGCAGAGCTCTAAACCCTGTCAATCAGACAGCAGAGCTTTAAACCTTGTCAATCAGACAGCAGAGCTCTAAACCCTGTCAATCAGACAGCAGAGCTCTAAACCCTGTCAATCAGACAGCAGAGCTTTAAACCCTGTCAATCAGACAGCAGAGCTTTAAACCCTGACAATCAGACAGCAGAGCTTTAAACCTTGTCAATCAGACAGCAGAGCTCTAAACCCTGTCAATCAGAAACCAGTGCAGCCTGCCATGGCAACTGATTATATTAGTTAAAGGGACAATACACCTCAAAAGTTTTTACATTTTTCAGATTCTACGAATAATAATGATCTGAAATAAACATTTACCTTATTCTCTCTTCATTAGCAATAACAACTATTGTATCACATATAGAAATAGTTAATTATTAAGCTGAGGACGAGTGATGAGGACAACAGTGGATTTGGCATCCTATGGGCCCTATAGGTCAGAGGGGAATATGCTCTCGGCTTGCATCCCAAATGGCACCCTATTCCCTGTATAGTGCACTACTTTAGACTAGAACCCATAGGGCCCAATAGAGAATAGGGTGCCATTTGGGACACTGGGATTCACCCAGCAGGAGTCTTCTTCCCCATCCATCGCTTCACAATTCACCTCTCTGTGTCCTTCTGTTTCGCTCACTCCATTTCCCCAACAATATGGTGGTCAGTAAACGAGAGAGGGGGGAAAAGTAAAACTCTTGACAACTAGTCAGGGTCTGACTCAAATGAAAGCAGAGAGACAAAATGTCTTCCTCATTTGTTGGGAACAGGAGTCTTAATGTGTTTCCAAATGGCACCTTATTCCATATATGTTTTTTTGACCAGCTCCTAGGGTAGTGGTCAAACATAGTGCACTAAACAGGGAGCCATTTGGGACTGATATTAGAATTAGTGAAGCATTTTCCCTCCAGATTGGACTCAGGAGCTTGGGGCTTAATCAAGTGGAAACAGGGGATGGGGAGTGTGGGGGTGGCCAGGCCAGGCCAGGCCAGGGGTAGGGTAGTAGGGTGGTAGAATGGGGCAATTGTTGTGAAGAAAGCCCTCATGTCGAGTCTGCTTTGATGTCTTCCTGCAGGGATACAGTTCATTTCCACAGTAGCATTCAACCCCAAAGCCAATTTTTGTTTGCAGATTACTAGAAAATTATTTGGAGCAAATTCTTACTTTCTTTGTAAAGTATGTTGTGAAATGCACTTTAAATGAATTGTAACTTCACTAGTTTGTGGACTAATTTACAACATGAATGTATTATTTATAATTGTCAGGTATGAGGCATTTTCCACAAAATGTTTTTAAATAGCTGAATTACTCGACTTCCTGACCGCAGCATCCACTGATCTGTAATGTGTTCCATCCACTGATCTGTAATGTGTTCCATCCACTGATCTGTAATGTGTTCCATCCACTGATCTGTAATGTGTTCCATCCACTGATCTGTAATGTGTTCCATCCACTGATCTGTAATGTGTTCCATCCACTGATCTGTAATGTGTTCCATCCACTGATCTGTAATGTGTTCCATCCACTGATCTGTAATGTGTTCCATCCACTGATCTGTAATGTGTTCCATCCATGTCAGTCAGTCATTCACTCTCTCTCTCTCTCGCTCTCTCTCTCTCATGACAATATCAATATTCACGAAAGATTCCTCCTCTCTTTCCCAGTGCGTCTAGAGTCCTCCTGTCTTTCCCAGTGCGTCTAGAGTCCTCCTCTCTTTCCCAGTGCGTCTAGAGTCCTCCTGTCTTTCCCAGTGCGTCTAGAGTCCTCCTCTCTTTCCCAGTGCGTCTAGAGTCCTCCTCTCTTTCCCAGTGCGTCTAGAGTCCTCCTCTCTTTCCCAGTGCGTCTAGAGTCCTCCTCTCTTTCCCAGTGCGTCTAGAGTCCTCCTCTCTTTCCCAGTGCGTCTAGAGTCCTCCTCTCTTTCCCAGTGCGTCTAGAGTCCTCCTGTCTTTCCCAGTGCGTCTAGAGTCCTCCTCTCTTTCCCAGTGCGTCTAGAGTCCTCCTGTCTTTCCCAGTGCGTCTAGAGTCCTCCTCTCTTTCCCAGTGCGTCTAGAGTCCTCCTCTCTTTCCCAGTGCGTCTAGAGTCCTCCTCTCTTTCCCAGTGCGTCTAGAGTCCTACTCTCTTTCCCAGTGCGTCTAGAGTCCTCCTGTCTTTCCCAGTGCGTCTAGAGTCCTCCTCTCTTTCCCAGTGCGTCTAGAGTCCTCCTCTCTTTCCCAGTGCGTCTAGAGTCCTCCTGTCTTTCCCAGTGCGTCTAGAGTCCTCCTCTCTTTCCCAGTGCGTCTAGAGTCCTCCTCTCTTTCCCAGTGCGTCTAGAGTCCTCCTGTCTTTCCCAGTGCGTCTAGAGTCCTCCTGTCTTTCCCAGTGCGTCTAGAGTCCTCCTCTCTTTCCCAGTGCGTCTAGAGTCCTCCTCTCTTTCCCAGTGCCTCTATAATAGCAGACAAGCTCCCACTGATCCATTGTGTCGTAAAGCCTTTCTCATGCATGTCTTGAATGAAAGCCAGCGTATCGACGGGCTAAGGATAATCACGTTTAGAAAGGCTTAGCGTCTCTAAACGAAGCTGCACTGTTTTTCTGCCTCTTGTCTCAAACACTATTATTGTTTTACTGTGGAGAAAAACATCAGGAGTCTCAAATGAGATGTTTGGGAATGTGTACGTAGCCCGTGGATAGGCTATGTGAGAGCATGCAACGCAGAACAAAACGTTTAGAGCAATGCGAAACTATATTGCCCATACAGCGGCCAACAAACATGGGTTTGGGGTGATTTAAATCGGTGTTGTTAAAATGGAAAGTTTGACAACTGCACTTTGAGCACAAATTAAAAATAAAGTTTTTTTTTAGATAAATCAAATGTACCTGTTTGAATGTCAAGCGGATCGACGCGTCGCTTACCTTTTTGGTTTAGTTCTCACACAGGTGCACAGACGCTTCCTGTCCCTCCCGCGACACACCCGAGGTCACCAAATGTCCATCTTCACTGACCGTTGTCCAACTCTTGCTCGATGGAATGAACCGAACACGTTTCAAAGTTGTGAATTAAATCGTAGTTACAATAAGTTGTAACTTCGCTGTAAAGAAGGGACGTGGCAGAATTTGAGGTGCATTATTCTCAGCCTACAGCGTAGGATTCTTAGGATGGAAATGGCCAGTTGTCAGTGTTGGAGGAGGTTCTCTCAACAGCACAAAGTGGATATTTGCATTTAGCCAACCCTCCCCTCGCCTTTCATTGCTACCATTGTTTGTCACAGCCCGGGATCTTATTTGGCTCCCGCACAAATCCTTGATGGCCAGAGCTCAAAGAGTGTAGCGCACCCGGGAGTTGCGCTACTCGGTAATTACAATGTCGTATATGTCGTGGTATGAAACACAACATTATCTTATAGACCGTTCATCTATGCGCTAATCTAATCTCTGAATCATTTAAGAATACAGAGACAATACGCCTACAAAGGAGGGGGAATTCCAAATGGGTTGCCAATATTGACCACGGAAATATAGGCGGCAGACCTTGCCTTAACAGGCTTATATTTTGGGTTCTGGGGTAAGACAGCTCATGAGACGTATAAATTGTATGAGGCATTTATAAGTTCTATTTTTCAAGAACCTATATATAATTAATTTAAACAATCAAAAAATGTATGTAAAAAAATCCCAGATTGCTCATATCAATCCCTCCTAAATGAAATGCTGTCAATAGTTTTGCTATCTGCCGTTGTACGCATCGGATATATAGATTATACATTCGATTTGTAACACGTTTTTCATTGACAAACAATCACAAAGCAGACAGTTCCAGAATGCACTATCCCTCCTGGCAGCAACAGGAGTCCTGTAGTGGCCTTCTCCATCCCCTGGACATTGTATTCTGCTATCTCTAACCACACTGTGGCAGTAGAGCACCATCCTTTGACGCATGGTACAAACCATTAAGCCTTGGACATAACAGGGCTAGGAAACATAACAATATGAATATACAGTATATATAATGTTTATTAAAATACATCAACGACAAAGACATATATGCATTATTATAATTGGTGATGAAATAACATGCATATAAATACAGTAGAATTATACAGTAAAAGGTGTATACATATATAGATGTGAATGCTTATATAGCTAGATATTTTGTTGCATTAAACTGTCAGTGGTGATTTGATATTGTTCGTCTGGTTGTGGAAGCCCAACAGCAGGGTTCCAGGTTCCAATGAGGAAGTAGTAGAGAGAACAGGAGGAGCAGCACCTAACACCTGAGATTCACCGTTGGGAGGAAAGCTCTACTACACACAACACACACAACCCACTCTGACGGAGAGGCAGTGTCCCAAATGTCACGCTATTCCCTAAATACTGCACTACTTTAGACTAGAGCCCTATGAGCCCTGGTCAAAGGTAGTACACTATAAAATGGAATGGTGTACCATTTGGGACGAAGGAGACAGTACTTAGCTTCTGGGAACAAGCAAATCTATGGGTCAACACCAAGGAGGAAATGATGTCACTTTTGATGACCTCTGTCCACATAGAGCTGTACTGTATCTGTTCTCCCTTTGTGAAGGTCCATGTGTAGAGAGGAGTAGCTTAGTCCAGCAGGACGTTTAAACTCATTTGATTCAGATTCAGAACTGTGCCATAGAAAACGTCTTACAAAACTGCACCACCGTGTCTTCAGCAACCCTTTACAATCGAATACCCACAGCAGTCAAGTGAGCCACACTCCAGTTTCCATCAGTGTGTCTGATCCCAGGATATCTCAGGGAAACTGTCTGGCTCTGGCATCCTGCCTGGCACAAAATGGAGGAGGGTTCAGATTCTGGGCTGTCTGAATGGCACCTTGTTATATAGTGCACTACATTTGGCAAACGTCTACAGGGTTAGAGTTAGGGCTAACCAATAGGGCTCTGGTCAAAAGTAGTGCACTATATAGGGAATAGGGTGCCATCTCAGATTGGGCAGCCTCAGGACAGAAGCGGAGACATTCCCATTGGGTGAGGAGGTTGAGTCCTTCTTCAGACAGACGGGTGTGGTCAGTCAGTCCTTTAAAGGTCTCTCAGTCTCTGACTGTTACTGTGACTGGGCTCATATTGGGTCATGTCTGGTGGTGGTGGTGGTAGTGGTGGTGATGGTGGTGTTCGTGGTGGTGACGGTGCTCGTGACGCTGCACCAAAGGCAACACAAAGGACCCAGGGCTGCCGTGCAGCCCAGACCCCTGCTCCCTCTCCTTCTCCCTCTCAAGACAAGGGGGAGGCGGGGGAGCCTGCTGCTGCTGCTGCTGGGGATTGGAGTGAGGTGACAGGGGCGTTTTGGACGGGGACAGGCCCTGACCCTCCCTGGCTTTGGCCCGGAGCCGTTTGCTATGGCTGTGTTGCAGAGGGTGCTGGTGGTGGCTGGAGGAGGGGAGGTGGTACACATCCTGACCTCCGTGACCCCCAGATGAGGAGTTCCCTGTATGCAGCAGGGTCTGGAGAGGAGGAGGCTGAGGAGGGTAATGCCCCCCAGCATGGTATTTACTGGACTTGCCCCTTTCAATTCCCCCATTGGTCCCTCCAACGCCGGCTCCTTTAGATGTTCCTTTGGGGGACTTGAGGAAGTGTGACGCGCCACGACCCCGGGCTTCTAGAGGGGTGTAGTTCTCACCGATGACCTGCGAGTGGCGCTGGTGGGCGGCGTGAGCCTCGGGCTCCTGGGAACGGGAGCGGTTCTGGGACTGGGAGGTCCGCACATGGGTCTCCTGGGGGGGCGGGGGAGGGGTGGATCCTGGAGGAGGGAGAGAGAGAGAGAATAGAGAGAGAAAAAAGAGAGAGATAGAAAGACAGAGCGAGAAAGAGAGATAGACGGAGAGAGAGTACAGAGAGTGAGAGAGAGAGATCACAGAGAGAGAGAGAGAGAGAATACAGAGAGTGAGAGAGAGAGAGAGAGATTACAGAGAGTGAGAGACAGTGATATCACAGAGAGAGAGAGAGAGAGAGAGAGAGATGACACAGAGAGAGAGAGAAAGAGAGAGAATCCCATAATAAGTTGCATGGACTTACTCTGTGTGCAATAATAGCGTTTAACATGTTTTAATGACTACCTCATCTCTGTACCCCACACATACTGTACAATTATCTGTAAGGTCCCTCAGTCAAGCAGTGAATTTCAAACACAGCTTCAACAACAAAGACCAGGGAGATTTTGCACCTATTGGTAGATGGGCAAAAATAAAAAAAGATGACATTGTATGTCCCTTTGAGCATGGTGAAGTTATTAATTACACTTTGGATGGTGTATGAATACACCCAGTCACTATAAAGATACAGGCGTCCTTCCTAACTCAGTTGCCTGAGAGGAAGGAAACCGCTCAGGGATTTTACCATGAGGCCAATTCTCATTTTAAAACAGTTACAGAGTTTAATGGCCGTGATAGGAGGTAACTGAGGATGGATCAACAACATTGTAGTTACTCCACAATACTAATCTAAATGACAGAGTGAAAAGAAGGAAGACTGTAGAGTATAAAAATATTCCAGAACATGCATTCTGTTTGCAACAAGGCACTAAAGTAAAACTGCAAAAAAATGTGGCAAAGCAATTCACTTTTTGTCCTGAATACAAAGTGTCATGTTTGGGGCAAATCCAATCCAACACATTACTGAGTATCACTTTCCATATTTTCCAGCATAGTGGTGGCTGCATCATGTATGATTGTAATCGTTAAGGACTGGGGAGTTTTTCAGGATAAAAAAAGAAAACGAAGTGGAGCTAAGCACAGGCAAAATCCTAGAGAAAAACCTGGTTCAGTCTACTTTCCACTAGATACTGGGAGATGAATTCACCTTTCAGCAGTACAATAACCTAAAACACAAGGTCAAATCTACACTGGAATTGTTTACCAAGAAGACAGTGAATGTTCCTTAGTGGCAGACTTACAGTTTGGACTTGGACTGTTTGAAAATCAGTTTGGACTGCTTGAAAATCTATGGCAAGACCTGAAAATGGTTGTCTGGAAATGATCAAGAACCAATTTGACAGAGCTTGGAGAATTTTGAAAAGAATAATGGACAAATGTTGCTCAATCCAGGTGTAGAAATCTACCCAGAAAGACTTACCCAGAAAGACTCACAGCTCAGGGGGTTGAATACCTATCTAATCAAGATATATTTGTCTTATTTTTTTCTCATGTTTTTTTTTATTTTGTACAAATGTTAAAATGTTTCTTCCACTTTGATATACAGAGTATTTTCTGTAAATCGTTGACAAAAAATGACAATTAAATCTATTTTAATCCAACTCAACAAAATGTGGAAAAAGTCAAGGGGAGTGAATCCTCTCTGAAGGCAGTGTATGTTGTATAATAGACAAGTTCACTACAAGGCCACTTTATTCTCTTGAAGTTTAATTGGCTATCTGGCTCCAACACGTTGTAATTTTTTGTACAGGGAGCGAGATAAGCTGAGTGGTACCAACCTTCAAACCTGGAGGTGTAGTTCTCTATACCAGCTAGGTCCAGATAGTGATTCCTCCTCTCAGTGTTCTCATCCACACAGTAATGCTGTCCCTCACTGCTCTGACCTGGGTGGGCTGGCCTGGTGTAGGAGGACAGACGTCTGTTACGGTGTGTGTTGTGTGTGTGTTTGTGTGCGTGTGTGCGTGTGTGTGCTGACCTGATGTGAGAAGAAAGCCGTCTGTCTGCTGATCGTCCCTCCTCCTGGTGAAGGCGTGCCGTCTCCCGGTCTGATGAGAGACAACAACATATAAACATAAACTACATAAACAACTACAACATAAACAGCCCTGTACAAACAACTAGCTACATCCCATAGAGAGAGACAGAATACAGCCATGATAAAGTTAACATAGATCTTTCTCTCTCTCTCTCTCTCTCTCTCTCTCTCTCTCTCTCTCTCTCGCTCTCTCTCTCTCTCTCTCTCAATTAAAATCAATTATATTCTATTTAAGGGTTTATTGGCATGGGAAACATATGTTAACATTGCCAAAGCAAGTGAAGAAGATAAAAAAAGTGAAATACACAACAAAAATTAAGTTCCAAAAGAATAAAGACATTTCAAATGTCATATTATGTGCAAATAGTTAAAGTACAAAAGGGAAATAAATAAACATAAATATGGGTTGTATTTACAATGGTGTTTGTTCTTCACTGGTTGAACTTTTCTTGTGGCAACAGGTCACAAATCTTGCTGCTGTGATGGCACACTGTGGTATTTCACCCAATAGATATGGGAGTTTATCAAAATTGGGTTTTGTTTTCAAATTGTTTGTGGGTCTGTGTAATCTGAGGGAAATATGTGTCTCTAATATGGTCATACATTTGGCAGGAGGTTAGGAAGTGCAGCTCAGTTTCCACCTCATTTTGTGGGCAGTGTGCACATAGCCTGTCTTCTCTTGAGGGCTAGGTCTGCCTACGGCGGACTTTCTCAATAGCAAGGCTATACTCACTGAGTCTGTACATAGTCAAAGCTTTCCTTAAGTTTGGGTCAGTCACAGTGGTCAGGTATTCTGCCACTGTGTACTTTCTGTTTAGGGCCAAATAGCATTCTAGTTTGCTCCGTTTTTTTGTAAATTTTTTCCAATGTGTCAAGCAATTATCTTTTTGTTTTCTCATGATTTGGTTGGGTCTAATTGTGTTGCTGTCCTGGGGCTCTGTGGGGTGTGTTTGTGTTTGTGAACAGAGCCCCAGGACCAGCTTGCTTAGGGGACTCTTCTCCAGGTTCATCTCTCTGTAGGTGATGGCTTTGTTATGGAAGGTTTGGGAATCGCTTCCTTTTAGGTGGTTGTAGAATTTAATGTCTCTTTTCTGGATTTTGATAATTAGCTGGTATTGGCCTAATTCTGCTCTGCATGCATTATTTGGTGTTTTACGTTGTACACAGAGGATATTTTAGCAGAATTCTGCATGCAGAGTCTCAATTTGGTGTTTGTCCCATTTTGTGAATTCTTGGTTGGTGAGCGGACCCCAGACCTCACAACCATAAAGGGCAACGGGTTCTATAACTGATTCAAGTATTTTTAGCCAGATCCTAATTGGTAGGTCAAATTTGATGTTCCTTTTGATGGCATCGAAGGCCCTTCTTGCCTTGTCTCTCAGCTCGTTCACAGTTTTGTGGAAGTTACCCGTGGTGCTGATGTTTAGGCCGAGGTATGTATAGTTGTTTTGTGTGCTTTAGGGCAACGGTGTCTAGATGGAATTTGTATTTGTGGTCCTGGCAGCTGGACCTTTTTTGGAACACCATTATTTTTGTCTTACTGAGATTTACTGTCAGGGCCCAGGTCTGACAGAATCTGTGCAGAAGATCTAGGTGCAGCTGTAGGCCCTCCTTGGTTGGGGATAGAAGCACCAGATCATTAGCAAACAGTAGACATTTGACTTCAGATTCTAGTAGGGTGAGGCCGGGTGCTGCAGAGTGATCTAGTGCCCTCGCCAATTCGTTGATATGTATGTTGAAGAGGGTGGGGCTTAAGCTGCATCCCTGTCTCACCCCACAGCCCTGTGGAAAAAAATATGTGTGTTTTTTGACAATTTTAACCACAGACGTGTTGTTTGTGTACATGGATTTGATGTTGAGGATTTTATAATGCTGTATGTTTTTCCCCCCACCACCACTTTCCATCAATTTGTATAGCAGACCCTCATGCAAAATTGAGTCAAAAGCTTTTTTGAAGTCAACAAAACATGAGAAGACTTTGCCTTTGCCTTTGTTTTGGTTTGTTTGTTTGTCAATTAGGGTGTGCAGGGTGAATACGTGGTCTGTCGTACGGTAATTTGGTAAAAATCCAATTTGACTTTTTCTCAGTACAATGTTTTCACTGAGGAAATGTACCAGTTTGCTGTTAATGATAATACAGAGGATTTTCCCAAGGTTGCTGTTGATGCAAATCCCATGGTAAATATTGGGGTCAAATTTGTCTCCACTTTTGTGGATTGGGGTGATCAGTCCTTTGTTCCAAATATTGGGGAAGATGCCAGAGCTAAGGATGATGTTAAAGAGTTTAAGTATTGGCATTTCTGGCCTGTATATTGTACCATTTCATTTAGGATACTGTCAACACCACAGGCCTTTTTGGGTTGGAGGGTTTTGTCCTGTAGTGGAGAATCCAGTGTGTTCTGGTAGTCTTTAATAGTTGATTCTAACATTTGTATTTGATCATGTATATGTTTTTGCTCTTCTTTGTTATAGAGCCAAAAAGATTGGAGAAGTGGTTTATCCACACATCTCCACTTCGGATAGATAACTCTTCGTGTTGTTGTATCTTTAGTATTTTCCCATTTTCCATGTAGTGGTTAGAGTCTATGGATTCTTCAATTACATTGAGCTGATTTCTGACGTGCTGTTCCTTCTTTTTCCGTAGTGTATTTCTGTATTGTTTTAGTGATTCACCATAGTGAAGTCGTAGGCTCAGGTTTTCTGGGTCTCTATGTTTTTGGTTGGATAGGTTTCTCAAGTTCTTTCTTAGGTTTTTGCATTTTTCATTAAACCATTTGTCATTGTTGTTTATTTTCTTTGGTTTTCTGTTTGAAATGTTGAGATTTGATAGGGAAGCTGAGAGGAAAAATATACTGTTTAGGTTTTCTACTGCCGAGTTTACACCTTCACTATTACAGTGAAACGTTTTGTCCAGGAAATTTTCGAAAAGGGATTGAATTTGTTGTTGCCTAATTGTTTTTTGGTAGGTTTCCACACTACTTTCCTTTTCACTATAGCCTTTCTTAATATTATTCAGTTCCTTTGGTTTTGATGATTTGATTCATGATTTGAGTATTGCTCTGTTCAAGTAGACTGTAATTTTGCTGTGATCTGATAGGGCTGTCAGTGGGCTGACTGAACGCTCTGAGAGAATGTGGGTTGAGGTCAGTGATAAAGTAGTCTACAGTACTACTGCCAAGAGATGAGCTATAGGTGTACCTACCGTAGGAGTCCCCTCAAAGCCTACCATTGATTATATACATGCCCAGCGTGCGACAGAGCTGCAGGAGTTGTGACATGTTTTTATTGGTTATGTTGTCGTAGTTGTGCCTAGGGGGGCACATGGGGGAGGGAATGCTGTCACCTCCAGGTAGGCGTTTGTCCCCCTGTGTGCTGAGGGTGTCAGGTTCTCTCTCGCTCTCTCAATATATATATATATCCCTCCCTCCATGTCTCTTACCTGGTCCAGTGGAGATGTGGTCTCTCCTGCGAGGACAGCGCTCTGGTGTGACAGTCAGTTTGACCCGTAGGGTCTTCCTCTTACTGTGGCAGGACGAGTGATTGACCGAGGCATCCATCACATCATAGATGGTGTGCATCAGACTGGACATGTCCTGGGGAGGAGGAGGAGGAGGAGGAGTAGACAAACACAGCTTATTATTACACATGTTATAACACAATATAATCTTCTCAGTAAGAACAAAGATAAAGGCTCCACTGTTCCTTATATAGGGCACTAACTTTGACCAGGATCTATAGGGCTGTAGTCAAAAGTAGTGCACTATGTCGGGAAGAGGGTGCTATTTGGGATGCAGACATAGACATATGGTGTTAACCCCGGTGTCCTGGCTAAATTCCCAATCTGGCCCTCATACCATCATGGCCTAATCATCCCCAGCTTCCAATTGGCTCATTCATCCCCTCCTTAACTATTCCCCAGGTGGTTGCTGTAAATGAGAATGTGTTTTCAGTCAACTTACCTGGTAAAATAAGGGTTGAATAAATAAAAGGAAGCCTTACCTCTTTAGTAACTTTGCCACTGTTGTCAAAATCATAGAGGGTGAAGATCCATTCCTGACGATTATCTTCCTCCACTGATACGTCACACTCTAGGTCCTGTCGGCATGGAGACACAAGGAATACTCCTTGTTAATGACAAAGACAGCATCCTGTCCAGGAAGTGTATTTGTACATCAGACTGCCTCACGCTACAAGGCTGTTCTGGCTGGGACAAGGCTTACTTACTTAATAACAAAAATACACCCCTATGGGCCCTGGTCAAAATTTGTGCACTATATAGGGAATAGGGTGCCATTTGGGACAAATCCTAGGTGATACTCTTTGCCTAGAAACACAAACACAGTGACTTTGACAACCAGCAGAGGGCAGCAGAGTCAAACCTTTCCTTTCCTACTGCAGCATTTATTCTCTCCACTCAGTCACACTCTCCACTACTGACTCCTTTTCCACAGTCACTCACTCTCCACTACTGGCTGCTTTTCCACAGTCACTCACTCTCCACTACTGGCTGCTTTTCCACAGTCACTCACTCTCCACTACTGACTGCTTTTCCACAGTCACTCACTCTCCACTACTGGCTGCTTTTCCACAGTCACTCATTCTCCACTACTGGCTGCTTTTCCACAGTCACTCACTCTCCACTACTGACTGCTTTTCCACAGTCACTCACTCTCCACTACTGGCTGCTTTTCCACAGTCACTCACTCTCCACTACTGGCTGCTTTTCCACTGTCACTCACTCTCCACTACTGGCTGCTTTTCCACAGTCACTCACTCTCCACTACTGGCTGCTTTTCCACAGTCACTCACTCTCCACTACTGGCTGCTTTTCCACAGTCACTCACTCTCCAATACTGACTGCTTTTCCACAGTCACTCACTCTCCACTACTGGCTGCTTTTTCACAGTCACTCACTCTCCACTACTGACTGCTTTTCCACAGTCACTCACTCTCCACTACTGGCTGCTTTTCCACAGTCACTCACTCTCCACTACTGACTGCTTTTCCACAGTCACTCACTCTCCACTACTGACTGCTTTTCCACAGTCACTCACTCTCCACTACTGACTGCTTTTCCACAGTCACTCACTCTCCACTACTGGCTGCTTTTCCACAGTCACTCACCCTCCCCTGCTGGCTGCTTTTCCACAGTCACTCACTCTCCACTACTGGCTGCTTTTCCACAGTCACTCACTCTCCACTACTGACTGCTTTTCCACAGTCACTCACTCTCCACTACTGACTGCTTTTCCACAGTCACTCACTCTCCACTACTGGCTGCTTTTCCACAGTCACTCACCCTCCCCTGCTGGCTGCTTTTCCACAGTCACTCACTCTCCACTACTGGCTGCTTTTCCACAGTCACTCACTCTCCACTACTGGCTGCTTTTCCACAGTCACTCACTCTCCACTACTGACTGCTTTTCCACAGTCACTCACTCTCCACTACTGACTGCTTTTCCACAGTCACTCACTCTCCACTACTGGCTGCTTTTCCACAGTCACTCACTCTCCACTACTGGCTGCTTTTCCACAGTCACTCACTCTCCCCTGCTGGCTGCTTTTCAAAGCAGGAATATAAACCAGTAAAAGAATCACATTCAGCAAAAGCCCTTTAACTGCCGTGACGACCTGCAGTTGGAGAAGAGAGGGAGAAAAGGAGAAGAGAGGGAAGGGAAAGGGGGAGGAGGAATGCCCTACCACCCCAATATAACATCATGTCTTTCTTCCTGGTCCAGGAAAAAGACGTTAACCACAATTCTCAGTTACAGCTTTTCTGGAAGTAACTTTGATTCAGAGGTATCTGGTAACATGACTGTAATTGTATAAATAAACGTTCGGAGCGGCAGGCCTTGCAGAGAGGCTGTGCTGCAGGCATAGAGAGGGAGCTAGCTGACAGAAAGAGAGAGAGAATGTAGTGTACACTACATCTAGCCTGTAGTGTACACTTCATTCAACATATAAGATCCATATCATGTAGTGTACACTACATTCAACATATAAGATCCATAGCATGTAGTGTACACTACAATAACCATATAAGATCCATAGCATGTAGTGTACTCTACATTCAACATATAAGATCCATAGCATGTAGTGTACACTACATTCAACATATAAGATCCATAGCATGTAGTGTACACTACATTCAACATATAAGATCCGTAGCATGTAGTGTACACTACATTCAACATATAAGATCCATAGCATGTAGTGTACACTACAATAAACTTATAAGATCCATAGTATGTAGTGTACACTACATTCAACATATAAGATCCATAGCATGTAGTGTACACTACATTCAACATATAAGATCCATAGCATGTAGTGTACACTACAATAAACTTATAAGATCCATAGCATGTAGTGTACACTACAATAAACTTATACGATCCATAGCATGTAGTGTACACTACATTCAACATATAAGATCCATAGCATGTAGTGTACACTACATTCAACATATAAGATCCATAGCATGTAGTGTACTCTACATTCAACATATAAGATCCATAGCATGTAGTGTACACTACATTCAACATATAAGATCCATAGCATGTAGTGTACACTACATTCAACATATAAGATCCATAGCATGTAGTGTACACTACATTCAACATATAAGATCCATAGCATGTAGTGTACTCTACATTCAACATATAAGATCCATAGCATGTAGTGTACACTACATTCAACATATAAGATCCATAGCATGTAGTGTACACTACATTCAACATATAAGATCCATAGCATGTAGTGTACACTACATTCAACATATAAGATCCGTAGCATGTAGTGTACACTACATTCAACATATAAGATCCATAGCATGTAGTGTACACTACAATAAACTTATAAGATCCATAGCATGTAGTGTACACTACAATAAACTTATAAGATCCATAGCATGTAGTGTACTCTACATTCAACATATAAGATCCATAGCATGTAGTGTACACTACATTCAACATATAAGATCCATAGCATGTAGTGTACACTACATTCAACATATAAGATCCATAGCATGTAGTGTACACTACATTCAACATATAAGATCCATAGCATGTAGTGTACTCTACATTCAACATATAAGATCTCTAGCATGTAGTGTACACTACATTCAACATATAAGATCCATATCATGTAGTGTACACTACATTCAACATATAAGATCTATAGCATGTAGTCTACACTACATTCAACATATAAGATCCATAGCATGTAGTGTACACTACAATAACCATATAAGATCCATAGCATGTAGTGTACTCTACATTCAACATATAAGATCCATAGCATGTAGTGTACACTACATTCAACATATAAGATCCATAGCATGTAGTGTACACTACATTCAACATATAAGATCCGTAGCATGTAGTGTACACTACATTCAACATATAAGATCCATAGCATGTAGTGTACACTACAATAAACTTATAAGATCCATAGTATGTAGTGTACACTACATTCAACATATAAGATCCATAGCATGTAGTGTACACTACATTCAACATATAAGATCCATAGCATGTAGTGTACACTACAATAAACTTATAAGATCCATAGCATGTAGTGTACACTACAATAAACTTATACGATCCATAGCATGTAGTGTACACTACATTCAACATATAAGATCCATAGCATGTAGTGTACACTACATTCAACATATAAGATCCATAGCATGTAGTGTACTCTACATTCAACATATAAGATCCATAGCATGTAGTGTACACTACATTCAACATATAAGATCCATAGCATGTAGTGTACACTACATTCAACATATAAGATCCATAGCATGTAGTGTACACTACATTCAACATATAAGATCCATAGCATGTAGTGTACTCTACATTCAACATATAAGATCCATAGCATGTAGTGTACACTACATTCAACATATAAGATCCATAGCATGTAGTGTACACTACATTCAACATATAAGATCCATAGCATGTAGTGTACACTACATTCAACATATAAGATCCATAGCATGTAGTGTACACTACAATAAACTTATAAGATCCATAGCATGTAGTGTACACTACAATAAACTTATAAGATCCATAGCATGTAGTGTACTCTACATTCAACATATAAGATCCATAGCATGTAGTGTACTCTACATTCAACATATAAGATCCATAGCATGTAGTGTACACTACATTCAACATATAAGATCCATAGCATGTAGTGTACACTACATTCAACATATAAGATCCATAGCATGTAGTGTACACTACATTCAACATATAAGATCCATAGCATGTAGTGTACTCTACATTCAACATATAAGATCCATAGCATGTAGTGTACACTACATTCAACATATAAGATCCATAGCATGTAGTGTACACTACATTCAACATATAAGATCCATAGCATGTAGTGTACACTACATTCAACATATAAGATCCATAGCATGTAGTGTACACTACAATAAACTTATAAGATCCATAGCATGTAGTGTACACTACAATAAACTTATAAGATCCATAGCATGTAGTGTACTCTACATTCAACATATAAGATCCATAGCATGTAGTGTACACTACATTCAACATATAAGATCCATAGCATGTAGTGTACACTACATTCAACATATAAGATCCATAGCATGTAGTGTACACTACATTCAACATATAAGATCCATAGCATGTAGTGTACTCTACATTCAACATATAAGATCTCTAGCATGTAGTGTACACTACATTCAACATATAAGATCCATATCATGTAGTGTACACTACATTCAACATATAAGATCTATAGCATGTAGTCTACACTACATTCAACATATAAGAGCCATAGCATGTAGTGTACACTACATTCAACATATAAGATCCGTAGCATGTAGTGTACACTACATTCAACATATAAGATCCATAGCATGTAGTGTACACTACATTCAACATATAAGATCCATAGCATGTAGTGTACACTACATTCAACATATAAGATCCATAGCATGTAGTGTACACTACAATAAACTTATAAGATCCATAGCATGTAGTGTACACTACAATAAACTTATAAGATCCATAGCATGTAGTGTACTCTACATTCAACATATAAGATCCATAGCATGTAGTGTACACTACATTCAACATATAAGATCCGTAGCATGTAGTGTACACTACATTCAACATATAAGATCCGTAGCATGTAGTGTACACTACATTCAACATATAAGATCCATAGCATGTAGTGTACACTACATTCAACATATAAGATCCATAGCATGTAGTGTACACTACATTCAACATATAAGATCCAGAGGAAGATGTAAAAAAGACTGGTGTCTAACTTACATCCAGGCTGATGCGTTTCTTCCCAGAGCCTTTGCCTGCGTCCCCTCCTCTCAGTAGCTGCCTGTCTGGCCCTGGGTCTGTGTGGGGGTACTGCAGGTAACTGTCACAGCCCTCAGCAGCCTTCTCTGGAGGTAGAACCACTGGAACAACACAACAACACACATCTTTATCTTCATCTTTATTCAGATCCCCATTAGCTGACGCCATGATGACAGCTAGTCTTCCTGGGGTTCTAAACCCAACAACACAGAGACATAACAGACATGATGACAGCTAGTCTTCCTGGGGTCCTAAACCCAACAACACAGAGACATAACAGACATGATGACAGCTAGTCTTCCTGGGGTCCTAAACCCAACAACACAGAGACATAACAGACATGATGACAGCTAGTCTTCCTGGGGTCCTAAACCCAACAACACAGAGACGTAACAGACATGATGACAGCTAGTCTTCCTGGGGTCCTAAACCCAACAACACAGAGACATAACAGACATGATGACAGCTAGTCTTCCTGGGGTCCTAAACCCAACAACACAGAGACGTAACAGACATGATGACAGCTAGTCTTCCTGGGGTTCTAAACCCAACAACACAGAGACGTAACAGACATGATGACAGCTAGTCTTCCTGGGGTCCTAAACCCAACAACACAGAGACATAACAGACATGATGACAGCTAGTCTTCCTGGGGTCCTAAACCCAACAACACAGAGACGTAACAGACATGATGACAGCTAGTCTTCCTGGGGTCCTAAACCCAACAACACAGAGACATAACAGACATGATGACAGCTAGTCTTCCTGGGGTCCTAAACCCAACAACACAGAGACGTAACAGACATGATGACAGCTAGTCTTCCTGGGGTCCTAAACCCAACAACACAGAGACATAACAGACATGATGACAGCTGGTCTTCCTGGGGTCCTAAACCCAACAACACAGAGACATAACAGACATGATGACAGCTAGTCTTCCTGGGGTCCTAAACCCAACAACACAGAGACGTAACAGACATGATGACAGCTAGTCTTCCTGGGGTCCTAAGACAGAGACGTAACAGACATGAGACTCTATTGAAAACTTTACAACATCCACTTGGAATAGGAAATACGTTTTTCATCATGGACTCATATAGAATGTGGACTCAAAGATTGTTATTCTGCTGTACATACAAGTCATGTAGTTAACTATGCAGCATCAGTGATTGTGAGAGCTTGTCTAGGATCAGTTCAGACTTTTAGATCATAATGAATCATATTATATGGACAGATCCTAGATAAGCGCTACTATTCTGAGACGCTTTTGTTGATGACGGGCCCAGATCTGTGCTCTGCAGATGAAAGTATTTATTCATATCTTACCAGTCTGAAACATTGAAACATGTATTCTTCTACTTACCCTCTAGGGGACAGTGATGGTCTAAGAATTGTCTACCCTTCAGCTCACTATGTGGAAACTCCTAGGAGGGAAAGAGAGGCAGGACAGACAGGTAGAGAGAGAAAGAAAGGGAGGAGAGAGGGGTAGAGATAGGGAGGAGAAGAGAGGGAGGAGAGAAAGAGGAGAGAGGGGTAGAGAGAGAGGGAGGAGAGAGGTAGAGAGAAGGAAGAGAGAGAGAGAGGGAGGAGAGAGAGGGGGGGAGAGGGAGGAGAGAGAGAGAGAGGGAGGAGAGAGAGATGTAAGTAAATCTACAGCTTTTTGACGCCAGACACTGAGAAAAACAACCAGTTACAGCTGAAGCATTTCCTAATCTGGGAAGGAGGGAGGAGAGATGAGAGAGAGAGAGAGAGAGAGAGAGAGAGAGAGAGAGAGAGAGAGAGAGAGAGAGAGAAAATAACACTTAGAGCATTTGCATGCTTATAATGCTTTACTGTCTGGGGCGGACAGAGAGAGAGCCAGCA
>NC_138295.1:87802500-87827500 GCF_965601325.2 Salmo salar
GTCTGGTCTCGTACCTGAATCTCCCCACTGACTCACATGGTCTGGTCTGGTCTGGTCTCTACCTGAATCTCCCCACTGACTCACATGGTCTGGTCTGGTCTCTACCTGAATCTCCCCACTGACTCACATGGTCTGGTCTGGTCTGTACCTGAATCTCCCCACTGACTCACATGGTCTGGTCTGGTCTGTACCTGAATCTCCCCACTGACTCACATGGTCTGGTCTGGTCTCTACCTGAATCTCCCCACTGACTCACATGTCTGGGTCTGTCACTGGTCTGGTCTGGTCTCTACCTGAATCTCCCCACTGACTCACATGGTCTGGTCTGGTTTCTACCTGAATCTCCCCACTGACTCACATGGTCTGGTCTGGTCTGGTCTCTACCTGAATCTCCCCACTGACTCACATGGTCTGGTCTGGTCTCTACCTGAATCTCCCCACTGACTCACATGGTCTGGTCTGGTCTCTACCTGAATCTCCCCACTGACTCACATGGTCTGGTCTGGTCTCTACCTGAATCTCCCCACTGACTCACATGGTCTGGTCTGGTCTCTACCTGAATCTCCCCACTGACTCACATGGTCTGGTCTGGTCTCTACCTGAATCTCCCCACTGACTCACATGGTCTGGTCTGGTCTGGTCTCTACCTGAATCTCCCCACTGACTCACATGGTCTGGGTCTGGTCTCTACCTGAATCTCCCCACTGACTAACATGGTCTGGTCTGGTCTCTACCTGAATCTCCCCACTGACTCACATGGTCTGGTCTGGTCTCTACCTGAATCTCCCCACTGACTCACATGGTCTGGTCTGGTCTCTACCTGAATCTCCCCACTGACTCACATGGTTCTGGTCTGGTCTCTACCTGAATCTCCCCACTGACTCACATGGTCTGGTCTGGTCTGGTCTCTACCTGAATCACCCCACCTGACTCACATGGCTCTGGTCCTGGTCTCTACCTGAATCTCCCCCACTGACTCACATGGTCTGGTCTGGTCTGGTCTCTACCTGAATCTCCCCACTGACTCACATGGTCTGGTCTGGTCTGGTCTCTACCTGGAATCTCCCCACTGAGTCACATGGTCTGGTCTGGTCTCTACCTGAATCTCCCCACTGACTCACATGGTCTGAGTCTGGGTCTCTACCTGAATCTCCCCACTGACTCACATGGTCTGGTCTGGTCTCTACCTGAATCTCCCCACTGACTCACATGGTCTGGTCTGGTCTCTACCTGAATCTCCCCACTGACTCACATGGTCTGGTCTGGTCTCTACCTGAATCTCCCCACTGACTCACATGGTCTGGTCTGGTCTCTACCTGAATCTCCCCACTGACTCACATGGTCTGGTCTGGTCTCTACCTGAATCTCCCCACTGACTCACATGGTCTGGTCTGGTCTCTACCTGAATCTCCCCACTGACTCACATGGTCTGGTCTGGTCTCTACCTGAATCTCCCCACTGACTCACATGGTCTGGTCTGGTCTCTACCTGAATCTCCCCACTGACTCACATGGTCTGGTCTGGTCTGGTCTCTACCTGAATCTCCCCACTGACTCACATGGTCTGGTCTGGTCTCTACCTGAATCTCCCCACTGACTCACATGGTCTGGTCTGGTCTCTACCTGAATCTCCCCACTGACTCACATGGTCTGGTCTGGTCTCTACCTGAATCTCCCCACTGACTCACATGGTCTGGTCTGGTCTGGTCTCTACCTGAATCTCCCCACTGACTCACATGGTCTGGTCTGGTCTGGTCTCTACCTGAATCTCCCCACTGACTCACATGGTCTGGTCTGGTCTCTACCTGAATCTCCCCACTGACTCACATGGTCTGGTCTGGTCTCTACCTGAATCTCCCCACTGACTCACATGGTCTGGTCTGGTCTCTACCTGAATCTCCCCACTGACTCACATGGTCTGGTCTGGTCTGGTCTCTACCTGAATCTCCCCACTGACTCACATGGTCTGGTCTGGTCTCTACCTGAATCTCCCCACTGACTCACATGGTCTGGTCTGGTCTCTACCTGAATCTCCCCACTGACTCACATGGTCTGGTCTGGTCTGGTCTCTACCTGAATCTCCCCACTGACTCACATGGTCTGGTCTGGTCTGGTCTCTACCTGAATCACCAGTAATAAGGTCCTCTATCAGCTCTCTGAATGGATCTAAAGGCACCAAAACATTTTGAAGATTTTTACACAAATAAGGTGCAGGAAAACATATTTTCCCATAACACAGAAAAATAAAAAAGAACTCCATGTACCTTTGACAAGAAAGAAACTATGCTCAACTCAACAGGAATCTGATGCACATCTGCATGCGTTTAGGTGTGCGAGCGTAGCCCGTCCCTCTCCTTCTCCCGCTCTCTCTCCCTCCCTCCCTCCACCTTTCTCCCTCTCTCTCTCCCTCTCTGCTGGGTGTCAGGGTTAGACCTGGAACACACTGTATATTACCCAGCAGAGAGGATGAGAGAGAGAGAGGGGGAGGGAGAAGGATGGAGAGAGGAAGAGGGAGAGAAGGAGGAGAGAAGGATGGAGAGAGACAGAAAGGGAGAGATGTGGAGGAAGGAGAAGGATACATGATGGGATGAGAGTGGTGAAGGGAGGAAAGGATGGGAGGAGAGTGGTGAAGGGAGGAAAGGATGGGAGGAGAGGGGTGAAGGGAGGAAAGGATGGGAGGATAGTGGTGAAAGAGAGGAAAGGATGGAAGGAGAGTGGTGAAGGGAGGAAAGATGGGAGGAGAGTGGTGAAAGGAGGAAAGATGGGAGGAGAGTGGTGAAGGGAGGTAAGATGGGAGGAGAGTGGTGAAGGGAGGAAAGATGGGAGGAGAGTGGTGAAGGGAGGAGAGATGGGAGGAGAGTGGTGAAAGGAGGAAAGATGGGAGGACAGTGGTGAAGGGAGGAAAGATGGAAGGAGAGTGGTGAAGGGAGGAAAGATGGGAGGAGGAGAGTGGTGAAGAGAGGAAAGATGGGAGGAGAGTGGTGAAGAGAGGAAATATGGGAGGAGAGTGGTGAAGGGAGGAAATATGGGAGGAGAGTGGTGAAGGGAGGAAAGAGCAACAAGCGGAGAAAGAGAGAAAGGGTGAGATGGGGAGACGGACTGGGAAGGAGAGAAGGATGAGAGAGTAAAGAAAGGAGGTGAGAAGAGAACAAGATTAGAGTAGGGTGGCAGAGGACAAGAGGAAAAGGGACAAACATAGCAGAGATGAAGAGAATTACCAGTATCTCTAGATAATTCCAGTATGATATCTATAGTCCTGAGACTCAGAGGGAGAGGAGGAGGAGAGGAGGAGAGTTGGAGGAGGAGGAGGAGGAGGAGAGGTGGAGGAGGAGAGGTGGAGGAGGAGAGGAGAGGTGGAGGAGAGGTGGAGGAGGAGAGGATAGGTGGAGAGGATAGGTGGAGGAGGAGAGGTGGAGGAGAGGTGTAGGAGGAGAGGTGGAGGAGGAGAGGAGAGGAGGAGGACAGGTGGAGAAGGAAAGGATAGGTGGAGGAGGAGAGGAGAGGTTGAGGAGAGGTGGAGGAGGAGGAGGAGAGATGGAGGAGGAGAGGAGTGGTGGAGGAGAGGTGGAGGACAGGTGGAGGAGAGGTGGAGGAGGAGAGGATAGGTGGAGGAGGAGAGGAGAGGTTGAGGAGTGGTGGAGGAGGAGAGATGGAGGAGGAGAGGAGTGGTGGAGGAGGAGAGGAGAGGTGGAGGACAGGTGGAGGAGAGGTGGAGGAGGAGAGATGGAGGAGGAGAGGAGTGGTGGAGGAGAGGTGGAGGAGAGGAAAGATGGAGAGGAGAAGCAGAGGAGAGGTGGAGGAGGAGAGGAGAGGTGGAGGAGGAGAGGAGAGGTGGAGGAGGAGAGGAGAGGTGGAGGAGAGGGAAAGGTGGAGGAGAGGACAGATGGAGAGGAGAAGCGGAGGAGAGGTGGAGGAGGAGGAGAGGTGGAGGAGGAGAGGAGAGGTGGAGAAGGAGAAGGAGAAGCGGAGGAGAGGTGGAGGAGGAGAGGAGAGGTGGAGGAGGAGAGGAGAGGTGGAGGAGGTGGAGGAGGAGGAGAGGTGGAGGAGGAGAGGAGAGGTGGAGAAGGAGAGGAGAGGTGGAGAAGGAGGGGAGTGGTGGAGGAGAGGTGGAGGAGGAGAGGAGAAGTGTAGAAGGAGAGGAGTGGTGGAGGAGAGGTGGAGGAGGAGAGGAGAGGTGGAGAAGGAGAGGAGAGGTGGAGGAGAGGTGGAGAAGGAGAGGAGAGGTGGAGGAGAGGTTGAGGAGAGCTGGAGAGGTGGAGGAGAGGTGGAGAAGGAGATGAGAGGTTGAGGAGAGGTGGAGAGGTGGAGGAGAGGTGGAGGAGAGGTGAAGGGGGCAGGTTTTAACTGTAAACGGCTTCTGAGAGAGGCACACCTCCCTCCCTGGGCCCCAAACAAGCAGCTGTCTTTAATCAGGTCACACTAAACACACACACACACACACACACAAACACACACACATTCACCATGCTTGTCTCTGATTCTTCCAGCTATTTGTCTTCATATATCCCCCAAAACTGACATGTCATGCTATTGACTTAATCAAATGGTTGAATTGAGGGTGATTGTTCATGTGTACTGAATTAAAATATGAACACAACATGTAAAGTGTTGGTCCCATGTTTCATGAGCTGAAATAAAAGATCCCAGAAATGTTCCATACGCACAAAAAAGCTTATTTCTCTCAAATGTTATGCACAAATTTGTTTACATCCCTGTTAGTGAGCATTTCTCCTTTCTCAAGATAACTTGACAGGTGTGGCATATCAAGGAGCTGATTAAACAGCATGACCTTTACACAGGTGCACCTTGTGCTGGGGACAATAAAAGGCCACTCTAAAATGTGCAGTTTTGTCAAACACAATGCCACAGATGTCTCAAGTTATGAGGGAGAGTGCAATTGGCATGCTGACTGCAGGAATGTCCACCAGAGCTGTTGCCAGAGAATTGAATGTTCATGTCTCTACCATAAGCTGCGTCCGTCGTCGTTTAGAGAATTTGGCAGTATGTTCAACAGGCCTCACAATCGCAGACCACATGTAACCACGCCATCCCAGGACCACCACATGTAACCACGCCATCCCAGGACCACCACATGTAACCACGCAAGCCCAGGACCACCACATGTAACCACGCAAGCCCAGGACCACCACATGTAACCACGCCAGCCCAGGACCACCACATGTAACCACGCCAGCCCAGGACCACCACATGTAAGCACGCCAGCCCAGGACCACTACATGTAACCACGCCAGCCCAGGACCACCACATGTAACCACGCCATCCCAGGACCACCACATGTAACCACGCCAGCCCAGGACCACCACATGTAACCACGCCATCCCAGGACCACCACATGTAACCACGCCATCCCAGGACCACCACATGTAACCACGCCATCCCAGGACCACCACATGTAACCACGCCAGCCCAGGACCACCACATGTAACCACGCCATCCCAGGACCACCACATGTAACCACGCCATCCCAGGACCACCACATGTAACCACGCCAGCCCAGGACCACCACATGTAACCACGCCAGCCCAGGACCACCACATGTAACCACGCCAGCCCAGGACCACTACATGTAACCACGCCAGCCCAGGACCACCACATGTAACCACGCCATCCCAGGACCACCACATGTAACCACGCCAGCCCAGGACCACCACATGTAACCACGCCAGCCCAGGACCACCACATGTAACCACGCCAGCCCAGGACCACTACATGTAACCACGCCAGCCCAGGACCACCACATGTAACCACGCCATCCCAGGACCACCACATGTAACCACGCCAGCCCAGGACCACCACATGTAACCACGCCAGCCCAGGACCACCACATCCGGCTTCTTCACCTGCGGGATCGTCTGAGACCAGCCACACGGACAGCTGATGAAACTGAGGAGTAAAAACTCCTTCTAATTGGCTAGGCCTGGCTCCACAATGGGTGGGTGTATGCCCTCTCAGGCCCACCATTGGCTGCGCCCTGCCCAGTCATGTGAGATCCATAGATTAGGACCTAATTAATACATTTCAATTGACTGATTTCCTTAGATTAACTGTAACTCAGTAAAATCGTTGAAATTGTTGCGTTTATACTTTTGTTCAGTATATTTCACAAACACTATTTTTAAAAAGCAGGAAGTTTGTTCCAAAAGGTAATAGTTAGTTGTAGACTGGGGGTCCAGGTGAAGGTAGAGATGTGATAGTACAGGAATGAGACCAGGTCACCGTTAGATAACTACACGTGGAGGGCAGATTGTGGGCCGAGCCAGACCACACTGTGGGAGATGGATGGATGGGGATGCCATGTGTGTGTGTGTGTGTGTGTGTGTGTGTGTGTGTGTGTGTGTGTGTGTGTGTGTGTGTGTGTGTGTGTGTGTGTGTGTGTGTACAGTATATGTGTGTGTGTGTGTGTGTGTGTGTGTGTGTGTGTGTGTGTGTGTGTGTGTGTGTGTGTGTGTGTGTGTGTGTGTGTGTGTGTGTGTGTGTGTGTGTGTACAGTATGTGTATGTGTGTGTGTATGTGTGTGTGTGTGTGTGTGTGTGTGTGCCATGTGTTAAGACTTTAAACTGCTGCAGACTGTGTTTCAACAACACACCACCAAGTGCTCTCTCATTAGCTCTCCTCCAATGGATGAGCAGGGAGGGAGGGATGGGGAGAGAGAGAGAGGAGGGAGGGATGGGAGAGAGAGAGAGAGAGATAGAGGAGGGAGGGATGAGGAGAGAGAGAGGAGGGAGGGAGGGATGGGGAGAGAGAGAGAGGAGGGAGGGAGGCAGAGAGAGAGGGAGAGAGGAGGGAGGGAGGGATGGGGAGAGAAAGAGAGGAGGGAGGGAGGGAGGGATGGGGAGAGAGAGAGAGGAGGGAAGGATGGGGGAAGAGAGAGAGAGGAGGGAGGGATGGGGAGAGAGAGAGAGAGGAGGGAGGGATGGGGAGAGAAAGAGAGCAGGGAGGGAGGGATGGGGAGAGAGAGAGAGAGAGAGAGGAGGGAGGGATGGGGAGAGAGAGAGAGCAGGGAGGGATGGATGGGGAGAGAGAGAGAGAGAGAGAGAGAGAGAGAGAGGAGGGAGGGATGGGGAGAGAGAGAGAGGAGGGAGGGAGGCAGAGAGAGAGGGAGAGAGGAGGGAGGGAGGGATGGGGAGAGAGAGAGGAGGGAGGGAGGGATGGGGAGAGATAGAGAGGAGGGAAGGATGGGGGAAGAGAGAGAGAGGAGGGAGGGATGGGGAGAGAGAGAGAGAGGAGGGAGGGATGGGGAGAGAAAGAGAGCGGGGAGGGAGGGATGGGGAGAGAGAGAGAGAGAGAGGAGGGAGGGATGGGGAGAGAGAGAGAGCAGGGAGGGATGGATGGATGGGGAGAGAGAGAGAGAGAGAGAGAGAGGAGGGAGGGATGGGGAGAGAGAGAGGAGGGAGGGAGGCAGGGAGAGAGGGAGAGAGGAGGGAGGGAGGGATGGGGAGGGAGAGAGAGAGAGAGAGAGAGGAGGGAGGGATGGGGAGAGAGAGAGGAGGGAGGGATGGGGAGAGAGAGCGAGAGGAGGGAAGGATGGGGAAGAGAGAGAGAGGAGGGAGGGATGGGGAGAGAGAGAGAGGAGGGAGGGATGGGGAGAGAAAGAGAGCAGGGAGGGAGGGATGGGGAGAGAGAGAGAGAGAGAGAGAGAGGAGGGAGGGATGGGGAGAGAGAGAGAGCAGGGAGGGATGGATGGGGAGAGAGAGAGAGAGAGAGAGAGAGAGAGGAGGGAGGGATGGGGAGAGAGAGAGAGGAGGGAGGGAGGCAGGGAGAGAGGGAGAGAGGAGGGAGGGAGGGATGGGGAGGGAGAGAGAGAGAGAGGAGGGAGGGATGGGGAGAGAGAGAGGAGGGAGGGATGGGAGAGAGAGAGAGAGGAGGGAAGGATGGGGAAGAGAGAGAGAGGAGGGAGGGAGGCAGAGAGAGAGGAGGGAGGGAGGGATGGGGAGAGAGAGAGAGGAGGGAGGGAGGCAGGGAGAGAGGGAGAGAGGAGGGAGGGAGGGATGGGGAGAGAGAGAGAGGAGGGAGGGAGGGATGGGGAGAGAGAGAGAGGAGGGAAGGATGGGGGAAGAGAGAGAGAGGAGGGAGGGATGGGGAGAGAGAGAGAGAGGAGGGAGGGATGGGGAGAGAAAGAGAGCGGGGAGGGAGGGATGGGGAGAGAGAGAGAGAGAGCGAGGAGGGAGGGATGGGGAGAGAGAGAGAGCAGGGAGGGATGGATGGGGAGAGAGAGAGAGAGAGAGAGAGAGAGGAGGGAGGGATGGGGAGAGAGAGAGAGGAGGGAGGGAGGCAGGGAGAGAGGGAGAGAGGAGGGAGGGAGGGATGGGGAGGGAGAGAGAGAGAGAGGAGGGAGGGATGGGGAGAGAGAGAGGAGGGAGGGATGGGGAGAGAGAGAGAGAGGAGGGAAGGATGGGGAAGAGAGAGAGAGGAGGGAGGGATGGGGAGAGAGAGAGAGGAGGGAGGGATGGGGAGAGAAAGAGAGCAGGGAGGGAGGGATGGGGAGAGAGAGAGAGAGGAGGGAGGGATGGGGAGAGAGAGAGAGCAGGGAGGGATGGATGGGGAGAGAGAGAGAGAGAGAGAGAGAGAGAGAGAGAGAGAGAGAGAGAGAGAGGAGGGAGGGAGGATGGGGAGAGAGAGGAGGGAGGGAGGGATGGGGAGAGAGAGAGAGAGAGAGAGAGAGAGAGAGAGAGAGAGAGAGGAGGGAGGGAGGGATGGGGAGAGAGAGACAGCAGATCTCTGATGTTACCCACTCTGGCCCAGTCTGTCTGTCTGTCATCTCTCTGATGTTACCCACTCTGGCCCAGTCTGTCTGTCTGTCATCTCTCTGATGTTACCCACTCTGGCCCAGTCTGTCTGTCATCTCTCTGATGTTACCCACTCTGGCCCAGTCTGTCTGTCTGTC
This sequence comes from Salmo salar, assembly GCF_965601325.2. NCBI lineage: Eukaryota > Metazoa > Chordata > Actinopteri > Salmoniformes > Salmonidae > Salmo > Salmo salar. Next base: position 87,811,405 of record NC_138295.1, read on the forward strand.
ATCTCTCTGATGTTACCCACTCTGGCCCAGTCTGTCTGTCATCTCTCTGATGTTACCCACTCTGGCCCAGTCTGTCTGTCATCTCTCTGATGTTACCCACTCTGGCCCAGTCTGTCTGTCTGTCATCTCTCTGATGTTACCCACTCTGGCCCAGTCTGTCTGTCATCTCTCTGATGTTACCCACTCTGGCCCAGTCTGTCTGTCATCTCTCTGATGTTACCCACTCTGGCCCAGTCTGTCTGTCATCTCTCTGATGTTACCCACTCTGGCCCAGTCTGTCTGTCTGTCATCTCTCTGATGTTACCCACTCTGGCCCAGTCTGTCTGTCATCTCTCTGATGTTACCCACTCTGGCCTAGTCTGTCTGTCTGTCATCTCTCTGATGTTACCCACTCTGGCCCAGTCTGTCTGTCATCTCTCTGATGTTACCCACTCTGGCCTAGTCTGTCTGTCATCTCTCTGATGTTACCCACTCTGGCCTAGTCTGTCTGTGACCTGCTTCACTCTTTTATTAAAGACCACTGCTACAGGATTACGTAACCTCTAAACACACACACACACACACACACACACACACACACACACACACACACACACACACACACACACACACACACACACACACACACACACACACACACACACACACACACACACACACACACACACACACACGCACACGCACACGCACACGCACACACACACACAAAAGTGACATCAGACATGGTACAGCCTCGGTACCTCCTATTCCTCCTTCTGGAAAACACTGGACATCTTTGTTCTCTCGCTCCTCGCCCCGAAACATAAGTAGACACACATTTTTAAGTCTATTCTTCAGGTAACTTCAATACGTCTGATGTAAAAAACCAAACCACCTGATCACAGGTGAGCTAAGACTGTGAACCTCGTCCACTCTAGAGAACCCCCACTCTGTGTCCTGTCACTCCTCCTCTGTCTGTCTGTTCACAGTACTAAACGTGCCTCGGGGCAAAAAGATGGAAAAGTGTGTGTGCGAGGAATCACAGAGCAACACGACAGGATGAGTTCCTGTAAATCTGAAACAGAGAGACAGTGAAGAGTTCCTGTAAATCTGAAACAGAGAGACAGTGAAGGGTTCATGTAAATCTGGAACAGAGAGACAGTGAAGGGTTCATGTAAATCTGGAACAGAGAGACAGTGAAGGGTTCATGTAAATCTGGAACAGAGAGACAGTGAAGGGTTCATGTAAATCTGGAACAGAGAGACAGTGAAGGGTTCATGTAAATCTGAAACAGAGAGACGGTGAAGGGTTCATGTAAATCTGGAACAGAGAGACAGTGAAGGGTTCATGTAAATCTGAAACAGAGAGACAGTGAAGGGTTCATGTAAATCTGGAACAGAGAGACAGTGAAGGGTTCATGTAAATCTGAAACAGAGAGACAGTGAAGGGTTCATGTAAATCTGGAACAGAGAGACAGTGAAGGGTTCATGTAAATCTGTAACAGAGAGACAGTGAAGGGTTCATGTAAATCTGGAACAGAGAGACAGTGAAGGGTTCATGTAAATCTGGAACAGAGAGACAGTGAAGGGTTCATGTAAATCTGAAACAGAGAGACAGTGAAGGGTTCATGTAAATCTGGAACAGAGAGACAGTGAAGGGTTCATGTAAATCTGAAACAGAGAGACAGTGAAGGGTTCATGTAAATCTGGAACAGAGAGACAGTGAAGGGTTCATGTAAATCTGTAACAGAGAGACAGTGAAGGGTTCATGTAAATCTGGAACAGAGAGACAGTGAAGGGTTCATGTAAATCTGGAACAGAGGACAGTGAAGGGTTCATGTAAATCTGTAACAGAGAGACAGTGAAGGGTTCATGTAAATCTGTAACAGAGAGACGGTGAAGGGTTCATGTAAATCTGGAACAGAGAGACAGTGAAGGGTTCATGTAAATCTGGAACAGAGGACAGTGAAGAGTTCATGTTTTGGTGAGTAACTTCAGAAGGGCTGGATCTTAAGAGTTTCGTGGTAGACAATTACTTAACTAGCAAACACGTTTTTGTCTACATTCAATCAACTGCTTGTTCAAGTTTTAATGTCAGCAGCACCAGACTAAACTAGCTAACACTCCTCGTTGTGTATATCACTGTAGCCTGCCTGACCCTGATCTGAAAAAGACTAGGGTGGCAACTGGGATGCAATATCACAGAGTGTCTTTGGACACAGAGGAGGAGTGACAGGACACAGAGTGGGGGTTCTCTAGAGTGGAGGAGGTACACAGTCACTTGTCACTGACAGTCAGTCAGGACGGCAGGATGTCAAATTCCCTATTTAGCACACTACATTTAGCCAGAGCCCTATAGGCACTTGTCAAACGTAGTGCACTAGATGATCAAAAGTAGTGCTCTATATAGGGAATAGGGTTTTGGGGAGTATATGTATAGCTTGGTGACTACTGCTGTCCCATGTTTCCTGCTCCCAGTGACCACGGAGGGAGAAATAACACCGTCTCTCCTCAAACGTTAAAACCAGTCCTTGTGTTGAAGACTGGGGAATATCAACGTGATGAAAGCAACACCACTCTGTAAACAAATATCCTGTTCATTAGAGTGGTATGAAACTAGAGAGGGAGGCAGGGAGGGAGGGAACGAGGGACGGAGGGAGGAAGTGGAACCATTGAAAAACAAAAGCCCTTAATTGCAGAAAAAAACTACCTGGCCTTGACTCAAAATGAAATGCAAGTTTTTATGCTGGGAGAGGAAGGGAGGAGGAGAAAGAGAGGAGAGAGCAAGAGAGAGGGGGAGAGCTAGGGAGAGGGGGAGAGAGAGAGGGAGAGAGGGAGAGGGGGGAAAGAGAGAGGGGGAGAGAGAGAGAGAGGGGGAGAGAGAGAAAGAGAGAGAGGAGGGGAGAGAGAGAGATGGGGGAGAGAGAGGGAGAGGGGGAGTTGCACAACCTCTGTCTCAACGAAACAACACGTTGGTCTCCTGTTGATGGTGTGTGTGTGTGTGTGTGTGTGTGTGTGTGTGTGTGTGTGTGTGTGTGTGTGTGTGTGTGTGTGTGTGTGTGTGTGTGTGTGTGTGTGTGTGTGTGTGTGTGTGTGTGTGTGAGCGCGCACGTGTGTGTGTGTGTGTGTGTGTGATCGCGCGCACACGTGTGTGTGTGTGTGTGTGTGTGTGTGTGTGTGTGTGTGTGTGTGTGTGTGAGCGCGCACGTGTGTGTGTGTGTGTGTGTGTGTGTGTGTGTGTGTGTGTGTGTGTGTGTGTGTGTGTGATCACTGGCTGATCATTGCTGGTCCTTTGGCCAAGATGGAGCTTCCACAGTTCAACTGATGATTACAACGCCTAGAGCCAACAAGCTAGACTGACCACAGCCCATAGACTGACCACAGACCATCGACTGGCCACAGCTCATAGACTGACCACAGCTCATAGACTGACCACAGCCCATAGACTGACCACAGCTCATAGACTGACCACAGCCCATAGACTGACCACAGCTCATAGACTGACCACAGCTCATAGACTTACCACAGCTCATAGACTGACCACAGCCCATAGACTGGCCACAGCTCATAGACTGACCACAGCTCATAGACTGACCACAGCCCATAGACTGACCACAGCTCATAGACTGACCACAGCTCATAGACTGGCCACAGCTCATAGACTGACCACAGCTCATAGACTGGCCACAGCTCATCGACTGACCACAGCCCGTATACTGACCACAGCCCATAGACTGACCACAGCCCATAGACTGACCACAGCCCATAGACTGACCACAGCTCATAGACTGGCCACAGCTCATAGACTGACCACAACCCTTAGACTGACCACAGCCCATAGACTGGCCACAGCCCATAGACTGACCACAGATCATAGACTGGCCACAGATCATAGACTGGCCACAGCTCATAGACTGACCACAGACAATAGACTGGCTACAGCTCATAGACTGATCTCAGCTCATAGACTGGCCACAGCTCATAGACTGACCACAGCTCATAGACTGACCACAGACAATAGGCTGACCACAGCTCATAGACTGATCATAGACAACAGACTGACCACAGCTCATAGACTGACCACAGACAATAGACTGACCACAGCTCATAGACTGGCCACAGACAATAGACTGACCACAGCTCATAGACTGACCACAGACAATAGACTGATCACAGATAATAGACTGACCACAGCTCATAGACTGATCACAGACAATAGACTGACCACAGACAATAGACTGACCACAGTTCATAGACTGACCACAGCCAATATATTGATACTGTAATAATGGTTTTAAGACATACAAAAGACATGTGCGTTCGATCCTTATCTCTTGTGCTTTAGTGCGCATTTCTGCAACTGTAGATGTCAAAAATACAAAGAGAAGTGGCCCAGATATGGCTCTAATATGGCTCTAATATGGCCCAGATATGACTCTAATATGGCCCAGATATGGCTCTAATATGTCCCAGATATGGCTCTAATATGGCCCAGATATGGCTCTAATAGGACTCTAATATGGCCCTGATATGGCCAAGATATGGTGCTAATATGGCTCTAATATGGCTGTAATATGGCTGTAATATGGCTCTAATATGACTCTAATATGACCCTGATATGGCTCTAATATGGCTGTAATATGGCTTTAAAATGACTCTAATATGGCCCTGATATGGCTCTAATATGACTCTAATATGACCCTGATATGCCTCTAATATGGCTGTAATATGGCTTTAAAATGACTCTAATATGGCCCTGATATGGCTCTAATATGACTCTAATATGACCCTGATATGCCTCTAATATGGCTGTAATATGGCTTTAATATGACTCTAATATGGCCCTGATATGGCTCTAATATGGCTCTAATATGACCCTGATATGGCTCTAATATGGCTGTAATATGGCTTTAATATGACTCTAATATGGCCCTGATATGGCTCTAATATGGCTGTTAAATGGCCCTGATATGGCCCAGAAATGGCTCTAATATGGCTCTAATATTGCCTTCATATGGCCCAGAAATGGCTCGAATATGGCCATGATATGGTTCTAATATTGCCTTCATATGGCCCAGAAATGGCTCGAAAATGGCTCGAAAATGGCTCTAATATTGCCTTCATATGGCCCAGAAATGGCTTGAATATGGCCATAATATGGCTCTGATATGACCCTGATATGGCCCTCCCTGCCTGCCTGCCTGCCTGCCCGACAGTACAGCAGTGGGGTGGGGGGAATTCTCGCCCAGAGGTCAAACAAGAGGCAAAGCCCCTCTGTTGGCAGGACATGAGTCAGCTTGGGGGAGAAGCCTGTTAGCTCACCACCAAACAACAGCTGAGAGAGGGAGAAAGATGAGAGAGAGAGAGAGAGAGAGATAGAGAGAGAGAGGGATGAGCTCGTCCGTTTGTGTCAGAACATCCCTGGCCTGGCCGTTTGAAGTCCTCCCCCCTCCCTTCCTCCTCCACATCCTCCTCCTCTCGCTATCGCTAATCTCTCTTTGATTATGACCTACTGGATATGATAAACAGAGATTTGTATCACTGGATGACCACCCTGCAATCTGTCACCAGCCCTCTCTCTCTCTCTCTCTCTCTCTCTCTCTCTCTCTCTCTCTCTCTCTCTCTCTCTCTCTCTCTCTCTCTCTCTCTCTCTCTCCCTCCCTCCCTCTCTCCTTGTTGGCTCTAATACTCTATATGCCATGTAGTTTGCAGTATAATTCCAATAGTTCTCAGGACTCAGTTCTGTTATATGATACTCTCTTGGTGAACCTTTTATACGACCAATAAAATACACTCTAACATTTATGGGGCTACTTTTCAAAAGCGAATAGGAAAAGTAACGACGTGAGTACGTCTGACAGATTGAATAAAACAGACACGTCTGATAACACACAGGACTACGGCTGCCTCCCAAATAGCACCATATTCCCTATGTAGTGCACTACGTTTGACCAGGAGTCATAGGCCACTACATAGGGAATAGGGTGCCATTTGGGACACAGTGCCACCAGTGGATCTTGCCAGATGTACGACACCTAGCAACGCCAGACATCAAGACCTGCATAGTTTTACTTGTTCTGCAGGTCAGAACACTGACTGGGTCATTTCAACTTTATTTTTTCACAACAGTTTCTGTCGTGCTACGTGTTCAGACCCAGGGCAAAAACACGAGACGTGGGAGAAAAAAGCACATTTTTTGTCCATTAGAATAACATCAAATTGATCAGAAATACAGTGTAGACATTGTTAATGTTGTAAATGACTATTGTAGCTGGAAACGCCGGATTTTTTATAGAATATCTTCATAGGCGTACAGAGGCCCATTATCAGCAACCATCACTTCTGTGTTCCAATGGCACGTTGTGTTAGCTAATCCAAGTGTATAATTTTAAAAGGCTAATTGATCATTAGAAAACCCTTTTGCAATTATGTTAGCACTGAAAACTGTTGTCCTGATTAAAGAAGCAATAAAACTGGCCTTCTTTAGACTAGTTGAGTATCTGGAGCATCAGCATTTGTGGGTTCGATTACAGGATCAAAATGGCCAGAAACAAAGAACTTTCTTCTGAAACTCGTCAGTCTATTCTTGTACTGAGAAATGAAGGCTATTCCATGCAAGAAATTGCCAAGAAACTGAAGATCTGGTACAACGCTGTGTACTACTCCCTTCACAGAACAGTGCAAACTGGCCCTAACCAGAATAGAAAGAGGAGTGGGAGGCCCCGGTGCACAACTGAGCAAGAGGACAAGTACATTAGAGTGTCTAGTTTGAGAAACAGACGCCTCACAAGTCCTCAACTGGCAGCTTCATTAAATAGTACCGCAAAACACCAGTCTCAACGTCAACAGTGAAGAGGCAACTCCGGGATGCTGGCCTTCTAGGCAGAGTTCCTGTGTCCACTGTGCTCTTTTTCACATCTTAATCTTTTCTTTTTATTGGCCAGTCTGAGATATGGCTTTTTCTTTGCAACTCTGCCTAGAACTATACTATATAACTATACTATACTATATAACTATACTATACTATAGTATAACTATACTATATAACTACACTATACTATATAACTATACTATATAACTACACTATACTATATAACTACACTATACTATACTATATAACTACACTATATAACTACACTATATAACTATACTATACTATATTACTATACTATATAACTATACTATACAACTATACTATACAACTATACTGTATAAATATACTATATTACTATACTGTACTTTACTATACTATACTATACTATACTATACTATACACCTTTCCTCTTTGTTCCTTCGTACTGTAAACAAGGATGAGCTACTGTGGAGGTGAAAACTCTTTCAACACATTCTCTCTCTCTTGTCAAGGCGGTGTGTTTTGAAATGTGTTTAGTGTCGGTTTCCTCAACCTTTTGTCCGGTGTTGAGATGTCAGTTTGTCTCTGTCCTCACCTGTGAGTGTGAGAGCCACTATCACCACCTCTCAACTGCTTTACCTTCCCCCAGGGTTTAGGACAACAGATCTCCGTCATGCCTTTGAGAAGGAGGGTAAACCAAAGCAGTGTTATAGGGGCTGATCCTGTTCTGTGGTTGGAGGGGCTGCAGCAGCTACACCCCCCCCCCCCCACAACCACCCCTCCCTTCCATGTACAGTCTTCATCACTGCCCCACGGGGGGGGGGGGGGGGGGGGGGGGCATTGTGATATCCCACATACATGGTGACGTTGTTCCACTTATGTTATGCATGTTTTTCAAGCATAGAAGCAGTGAAAGAAGCAAACCAGTCCCCTCTTCCTCTGAGAACAAGATGTCACTGACAGACAAGACCACCCTGTTGCTAGCACCTAGACAACTTCTGCAAGCATTTCATTGCACCTTTTATACACGACGTAAACTGTGTACGTGACAGATGACATTTTATTGAATGCGCTTCTGTGATCACATACTACAAACAGCAGGTCTGATTCTGGTTGAGGTATTGAGGCATCAGAGCCCTCAGTTAGTGATTTGGCAGCAGACCAGTCCCATAGCTCACTACTACTACTAGTATTACAATTCCCTACGGGGCAACTCACTACTTCCTTAGAAACATCATGTTAGGGACAGGGGCAGGGACAGGGACAGGGGCAGGGGCAGGGACAGGGACAGGGGCAGGAGCAGGAGCAGGGACAGGGGCAGGGACAGGGGCAGGCGCAGGGGCAGGGACAGAGACAGGGACAGGGACAGGGGCAGGAGCAGGGACAGGGGCAGGGACAGGGACAGGGGCAGGGGCTGGAGCAGGGACAGGGACAGGGTTAAGGCTCTGACTGGTCCTGTACCATAACCCATTACTATTGCTAAAGTTATTCCCTACTACTACAAATTCCCTACTACAGTTCTCTATGGGATGACTGAGTCACTTCTGAGTCACAGAGAGAGAGTAGTCCAGATCCACATGACTGCCAATGAAGGGGGAGCAGTTCTCCCTGTGACCAATCACCAGTAATGTAGCATGACCCTAACAACACCTTCATCTGGGAGACACAGCAGGCTTATAGAAAGTTGTGTACTGTAATTATAAGGTTTAGCCCTGAGGGACCACTACACGGGGCAGTCATTCAGAGAACACAACCCGGGGCAGTCATTCAGAGAACACAACTCGGGGCAGTCATTCAGAGAACACAACCCGGGGCAGTCATTCAGAGAACACTACACGGGGCAGTCATTCAGAGAACACAACCCGGGGCAGTCATTCAGAGAACACAACCCGGGGCAGTCATTCAGAGAACACTACACGGGGCAGTCATTCAGAGAACACAACCCGGGGCAGTCATTCAGAGAACACAACCCGGGGCAGTCATTCAGAGAACACAACTCGGGGCAGTCATTCAGAGAACACAACCCAGGGCAGTCATTCAGAGAACACAACCCGGGGCAGTCATTCAGAGAACACAACTCGGGGCAGTCATTCAGAGAACACAACCCAGGGCAGTCATTCAGAGAACACAACCCGGGGCAGTCATTCAGAGAACACTACCGGGGGCAGTCATTCAGAGAACACAACCCGGGGCAGTCATTCAGAGAACACTACCCGGGGCAGTCATTCAGAGAACACTACCCGGGGCAGTCATTCAGAGAACACTACCCGGGGAAGTCATTCAGAGAACACTACCGGGGGCAGTCATTCAGAGAACACTACCCGGGGCAGTCATTCAGAGAACACAACCCGGGGCAGTCATTCAGAGAACACACCTCGGGGCAGTAATTCAGAGAACACAACCCGGGGCAGTCATTCAGAGAACACACCTCGGGGCAGTAATTCAGAGAACACAACCCGGGGCAGTCATTCAGAGAACACAACCCGGGGCAGTCATTCAGAGAACACAACCCGGGGCAGTCATTCAGAGAACACTACCCGGGGCAGTAATTCAGAGAACACTACCCGGGGAAGTCATTCAGAGAACACAACCCGGGGCAGTCATTCAGAGAACACAACCCGGGGCAGTCATTCAGAGAACACAACCCGGGGCAGTCATTCAGAGAACACAACCCGGGGCAGTCATTCAGAGAACACAACCCGGGGCAGTCATTGAGAGAACACTACCCGGGGCAGTCATTCAGAGAACACAACTCGGGGCAGTCATTCAGTGAACACAACCCGGGGCAGTCATTCAGAGAACAATACCCGGGGAAGTCATTCAGAGAACACAACCCGGGGCAGTCATTCAGAGAACACAACCCGGGGCAGTCATTCAGAGAACACAACCCGGGGCAGTCATTCAGAGAACACAACCCGGGGCAGTCATTCAGAGAACACAACCCGGGGCAGTCATTCAGAGAACACTACCCGGGGCAGTCATTCAGAGAACACAACTCGGGGCAGTCATTCAGTGAACACAACCCGGGGCAGTCATTCAGAGAACACTACCCGGGGCAGTCATTCAGAGAACACAACCCGGGGCAGTCATTCAGAGAACACAACCCGGGGCAGTCATTCAGAGAACACAACCCGGGGCAGTCATTCAGAGAACACAACCCGGGGCAGTCATTCAGAGAACACTACCCGGGGCAGTCATTCAGAGAACACTACCCGGGGCAGTCATTCAGAGAACACAACTCGGGGCAGTCATTCAGTGAACACAACCCGGGGCAGTCATTCAGAGAACACTACCCGGGGCAGTCATTCAGAGAACACAACCCGGGGCAGTCATTCAGAGAACACTACCCGGGGCAGTCATTCAGAGAACACAACCCGGGGCAGTCATTCAGAGAACACAACAAGTGTTCAGAGAACAAGTCCAAACACTAAATGTGTGGTACGTTGAGCTGAGCAAACCTGACAGACATAGACCCACAATTAGAGGTGAACAATTCTGGTAACTTTACAGAAATTATCAGGATATTCAGATACTTGGGATAGATGTTTCCCGAATTTCCTGTCTCCCTCCCTTATATCTCTGTCTCTCTCCCTCTCTCTTTTTCTATCCACTGCTGTCTCCTGTAGCCCATAGGGAGAGACTGACAACCAGTCAGTCAGTCAGCCAGTCAGCAGGTCAGCCAGTCAGTCAGTCAGCCAGTCAGCCAGCAAGACCCAGACCACAAAGCATTCTTGACACAGGTTTAATTCCAAGCTGTGAAGTGCCTCACAGTCCTGGAACTGGACAGGGGGTCGTTGTAAGGTCAACACCCACCTTCCATTTTGGGGATTCCTAAAGATACCCCCTCTGGGCACAGGAAGTGGAAGAGGCTCCATTCTGCTTGTAGAAAAAAACAAAGGAAGAAAACAAGGTAGGGAAGTGCTGCTAAGGTACACAATGGTAGGTTTTGGTAGTCAGAAGGTGCTAAGGTACACAATGGTAGGTTTTGGTAGACAGAAGGTGCTAAGGTATACAATGGTAGGTTTTGGTAGACAGAAGGTGCTAAGGTATACAATGGTAGGTGTTGGTAGACAGAAGGTGCTAAGGTATACAATGGTAGGTTTTGGTAGACAGAAGGTGCTAAGGTATACAATGGTAGGTGTTGGTTGTCAGAAGGTGCTAAGGTATACAATGGTAGGTTTTGGTAGACAGAAGGTGCTAAGGTACACAATGGTAGGTTTTGGTAGACGGAAGGTGCTAAGGTACACAATGGTAGGTTTTGGTAGACAGAAGGTGCTAAGGTATACAATGGTAGGTTTTGGTAGACAGAAGGTGCTAAGGTATACAATGGTAGGTTTTGGTAGTCAGAAGGTGCTAAGGTATACAATGGTAGGTTTTGGTAGACAGAAGGTGCTAAGGTATACAATGGTAGGTTTTGGTAGACAGAAGGTGCTAAGGTACACAATGGTAGGTTTTGGTAGACAGAAGTTGCTAAGGTATACAATGGTAGGTTTTGGTAGACAGAAGGTGCTAAGGTATACAATGGTAGGTTTTGGTAGACAGAAGGTGCTAAGGTATACAATGGTAGGTTTTGGTAGACAGAAGGTGCTAAGGTATACAATGGTAGGTTTTGGTAGACAGAAGGTGCTAAGGTATACAATGGTAGGTTTTGGTAGACAGAAGTTGCTAAGGTATACAATGGTAGGTTTTGGTAGACAGAAGGTGCTAAGGTATACAATGGTAGGTTTTGGTAGACAGAAGGGGCTAAGGTATACAATGGTAGGTTTTGGTAGACAGAAGGTGCTAAGGTACAAAATGGTAGGTTTTGGTAGTCAGAAGGTGCTAAGGTATACAATGGTAGGTTTTGGTAGTCAGAAGGTGCTAAGGTATACAATGGTAGGTTTTGGTAGACAGAAGGTGCTAAGGTATACAATGGTAGGTTTTGGTAGACAGAAGGTGCTAAGGTACACAATGGTAGGTTTTGGTAGACAGAAGGTGCTAAGGTATACAATGGTAGGTTTTGGTAGACAGAAGGTGCTAAGGTATACAATGGTAGGTTTTGGTAGACAGAAGGTGCTAAGGTACACAATGGTAGGTTTTGGTTGTCAGAAGGTGCTAAGGTATACAATGGTAGGTTTTGGTAGACAGAAGGTGCTAAGGTATACAATGGTAGGTTTTGGTAGACAGAAGGTGCTAAGGTATACAATGGTAGGTTTTGGTAGACAGAAGGTGCTAAGGTATACAATGGTAGGTTTTGGTAGACAGAAGGTGCTAAGGTACACAATGGTAGGTTTTGGTTGTCAGAAGGTGCTAAGGTATACAATGGTAGGTTTTGGTAGACAGAAGGTGCTAAGGTATACAATGGTAGGTTTTGGTAGTCAGAAGGTGCTAAGGTATACAATGGTAGGTTTTGGTACACAGAAGGTGCTAAGGTACACAATGGTAGGTTTTGGTAGACAGAAGGTGCTAAGGTATAAAATGGTAGGTTTTGGTTGTCAGAAGGTGCTAAGGTACACAATGGTAGGTTTTGGTAGATAGAAGGTGCTAAGGTACACAATGGTAGGTTTTGGTAGACAGAAGGTGCTAAGGTATACAATGGTAGGTTTTGGTAGTCAGAAGGTGCTAAGGTACACAATGGTAGGTTTTGGTAGACAGAAGGTGCTAAGGTACACAATGGTAGGTTTTGGTAGACAGAAGGTGCTAAGGTATACAATGGTAGGTTTTGGTAGTCAGAAGGTGCTAAGGTATACAATGGTAGGTTTTGGTAGACAGAAGGTGCTAAGGTATACAATGGTAGGTTTTGGTAGACAGAAGGTGCTAAGGTATACAATGGTAGGTTTTGGTAGACAGAAGGTGCTAAGGTATACAATGGTAGGTTTTGGTAGTCAGAAGGTGCTAAGGTATACAATGGTAGGTTTTGGTTGCCAGAAGGTGCTAAGGTACACAATGGTAGGTTTTGGTAGACAGAAGGTGCTAAGGTATACAATGGTAGGTTTTGGTTGCCAGAAGGTGCTAAGGTATACAATGGTAGGTTTTGGTAGTCAGAAGGTGCTAAGGTATACAATGGTAGGTTTTGGTAGACAGAAGGTGCTAAGGTACACAATGGTAGGTGTTGGTTGTCAGAAGGTGCTAAGGTACACAATGGTAGGTTTTGGTAGACAGAAGGTGCTAAGGTATACAATGGTAGGTTTTGGTAGTCAGAAGGTGCTAAGGTATACAATGGTAGGTTTTGGTAGACAGAAGGTGCTAAGGTACACAATGGTAGGTTTTGGTAGACAGAAGGTGCTAAGGTACACAATGGTAGGTTTTCGTAGACAGAAGGTGCTAAGGTATACAATGGTAGGTTTTGGTAGACAGAAGGTGCTAAGGTACACAATGGTAGGTTTTGGTAGTCAGAAGGTGCTAAGGTATACAATGGTAGGTTTTGGTAGACAGAAGGTGCTAAGGTATACAATGGTAGGTTTTGGTAGACAGAAGGTGCTAAGGTATACAATGGTAGGTTTTGGTAGACAGAAGGTGCTAAGGTACACAATGGTAGGTTTTGGTAGACAGAAGGTGCTAAGGTATACAATAGTAGGTTTTGGTAGACAGAAGGTGCTAAGGTACAAAATGGTAGGTTTTGGTAGTCAGAAGGTGCTAAGGTATACAATGGTAGGTTTTGGTAGACAGAAGGTGCTAAGGTATACAATGGTAGGTTTTGGTAGACAGAAGGTGCTAAGGTATACAATGGTAGGTTTTGGTAGACAGAAGGTGCTAAGGTACACAATGGTAGGTTTTGGTAGACAGAAGGTGCTAAGGTATACAATGGTAGGTTTTGGTAGTCAGAAGGTGCTAATGTACACAATGGTAGGTTTTGGTAGACAGAAGGTGCTAAGGTACACAATGGTAGGTTTTGGTAGACAGAAGGTGCTAAGGTACACAATGGTAGGTTTTGGTAGACAGAAGGTGCTAAGGTACACAATGGTAGGTTTTGGTAGACAGAAGGTGCTAAGGTATACAATGGTAGGTTTTGGTAGTCAGAAGGTGCTAAGGTATACAATGGTAGGTTTTGGTAGACAGAAGGTGCTAAGGTATACAATGGTAGGTTTTGGTAGACAGAAGGTGCTAAGGTATACAATGGTAGGTTTTGGTTGTCAGAAGGTGCTAAGGTATACAATGGTAGGTTTTGGTAGACAGAAGGTGCTAAGGTATACAATGGTAGGTTTTGGTAGACAGAAGGTGCTAAGGTACACAATGGTAGGTTTTGGTAGACAGAAGGTGCTAAGGTACACAATGGTAGGTTTTGGTAGACAGAAGGTGCTAAGGTATACAATGGTAGGTTTTGGTAGTCAGAAGGTGCTAAGGTATACAATGGTAGGTTTTGGTAGACAGAAGGTGCTAAGGTATACAATGGTAGGTTTTGGTAGACAGAAGGTGCTAAGGTATACAATGGTAGGTTTTGGTAGACAGAAGGTGCTAAGGTACACAATAGTAGGTTTTGGTAGACAGAAGGTGCTAAGGTATACAATGGTAGGTTTTGGTAGTCAGAAGGTGCTAAGGTATACAATGGTAGGTTTTGGTAGACAGAAGGTGCTAAGGTACACAATGGTAGGTTTTGGTAGTCAGAAGGTGCTAAGGTATACAATGGTAGGTTTTGGTAGACAGAAGGTGCTAAGGTATACAATGGTAGGTTTTGGTAGACAGAAGGTGCTAAGGTACACAATGGTAGGTTTTGGTAGTCAGAAGGTGCTAAGGTATACAATGGTAGGTTTTGGTAGACAGAAGGTGCTAAGGTACACAATGGTAGGTTTTGGTAGTCAGAAGGTGCTAAGGTACACAATGGTAGGTTTTGGTTGTCAGAAGGTGCTACGGTATACAATGGTAGGTTTTGGTAGACAGAAGGTGCTAAGGTACACAATGGTAGGTTTTGGTAGTCAGAAGGTGCTAAGGTATACAATGGTAGGTTTTGGTAGACAGAAGGTGCTAAGGTATACAATGGTAGGTTTTGGTAGTCAGAATGTGCTAAGGTATACAATGGTAGGTTTTGGTAGACAGAAGGTGCTAAGGTATACAATGGTAGGTTTTGGTAGACAGAAGGTGCTAAGGTACACAATGGTAGGTTTTGGTAGACAGAAGGTGCTAAGGTATACAATGGTAGGTTTTGGTAGACAGAAGGTGCTAAGGTATACAATGGTAGGTTTTGGTAGACAGAAGGTGCTAAGGTACACAATGGTAGGTTTTGGTTGTCAGAAGGTGCTAAGGTATACAATGGTAGGTTTTGGTAGACAGAAGGTGCTAAGGTATACAATGGTAGGTTTTGGTAGACAGAAGGTGCTAAGGTATACAATGGTAGGTTTTGGTAGACAGAAGGTGCTAAGGTATACAATGGTAGGTTTTGGTAGACAGAAGGTGCTAAGGTACACAATGGTAGGTTTTGGTTGTCAGAAGGTGCTAAGGTATACAATGGTAGGTTTTGGTAGACAGAAGGTGCTAAGGTATACAATGGTAGGTTTTGGTAGTCAGAAGGTGCTAAGGTATACAATGGTAGGTTTTGGTACACAGAAGGTGCTAAGGTACACAATGGTAGGTTTTGGTAGACAGAAGGTGCTAAGGTATACAATGGTAGGTTTTGGTTGTCAGAAGGTGCTAAGGTACACAATGGTAGGTTTTGGTAGATAGAAGGTGCTAAGGTACACAATGGTAGGTTTTGGTAGACAGAAGGTGCTAAGGTATACAATGGTAGGTTTTGGTAGTCAGAAGGTGCTAAGGTACACAATGGTAGGTTTTGGTAGACAGAAGGTGCTAAGGTATACAATGGTAGGTTTTGGTAGACAGAAGGTGCTAAGGTATACAATGGTAGGTTTTGGTAGTCAGAAGGTGCTAAGGTATACAATGGTAGGTTTTGGTAGACAGAAGGTGCTAAGGTATACAATGGTAGGTTTTGGTAGTTAGAAGGTGCTAAGGTACACAATGGTAGGTTTTGGTAGACAGAAGGTGCTAAGGTATACAATGGTAGGTTTTGGTAGTCAGAAGGTGCTAAGGTATACAATGGTAGGTTTTGGTAGACAGAAGGTGCTAAGGTATACAATGGTAGGTTTTGGTAGACAGAAGGTGCTAAGGTATACAATGGTAGGTTTTGGTAGACAGAAGGTGCTAAGGTACACAATGGTAGGTTTTGGTAGACAGAAGGTGCTAAGGTATACAATGGTAGGTTTTGGTAGACAGAAGGTGCTAAGGTACACAATGGTAGGTTTTGGTAGTCAGAAGGTGCTAAGGTACACAATGGTAGGTTTTGGTAGACAGAAGG